>NC_136496.1:123630461-123667961 GCF_053919585.1 Euprymna scolopes | reverse complement strand
GTTCCTATGACGTCTTCGTCAGGAGTTTCCACATACCGAGCGGGCGGGGCGACACGAACGATAGACGCGACAAAAGGACTGACGTAAATCCTCGAAAATCAACAGCCGAGAATTCCCCCGTTCTCAATGACGTCATTTGCTGGTAATTCCGCCAGTTTCGCTTACAGTTTCATACCGCGAAACACGTAATGGAGAGGCTATTATTGGCAAATCGGTTCGCATAAAAACTGCTCCTTTCAGCAGAGCAAGTGGCGGGCGAATGCCGATGTGATCATATTTAGAAAGTAAAACTGGAAATTTCCCAATCGTTACAAGTTTCGAAACCGATTAACTTAATTAACTAAATTAATTAAGTTCTTCACTGGTTGTTTAAAAGGGATTAAAAACTGGGGTTTTATTTTATTTATTGATTTAAAAGTTGGAATGTAAAGGTTAAATACCTCATATACCATCTTTTTAATTGTTAGTTCTGTAATGTGGAACAAGCATGCAGTGTTCAAATCCTACAGGATCTTTTTTTTACATAGGAGTCACCAGTTATCAAGGCCCAGAGGCCACTCGAGGATGATGGTTAAAGAGTGTACAGTAGTCCATGAAATAGTATGGTAGTATTCGTTAGTATTGGAAATTTGGTAAATTGGATTACTTAACGGGACGATTCATCAAGAATTTGTTTTTGTTGGACTTGAAGACTACCAAATTGTAGTCATATGGAGAA
The DNA here is from genome assembly GCF_053919585.1 of Euprymna scolopes. Classification (NCBI taxonomy): domain Eukaryota; kingdom Metazoa; phylum Mollusca; class Cephalopoda; order Sepiida; family Sepiolidae; genus Euprymna; species Euprymna scolopes. The sequence continues at coordinate 123,667,243 of NC_136496.1, read as the reverse complement.
CAGGCAAACGGCAGAGAGTTTCACAGGCGTGCAGTTCTAAGAAAGAAGTTTTTTCATGGAATCTACGTTTAGGTTTAGGCTCAGATAAACAGTGAGGGAAATTATTGATAGTGATTTCAGCTAGACGAGTGTTTTTCGTGAATGTTTGGCGAGGCAGGACCATAGATTGAAGCTCAGACGAGCACTGGCCATGAAAATAACGATAAAGCAGAGACAGGCTCGCAACGTCTTCTGCGAGAGAGAGGTTGTAGGGATCGAAAAAAGGTATCCCCCCCCACAAGGCTACGAAGTATATTTTGGACTCTGTCAAGGCAGAATAAAGTCTTTCTAGCAGCTCCTGCCCAGATGTGACAACAATACTCCATCCTTGGACGTACCTGGATATAGATAGAGAATTACATCAGCAGTGAGATATCTACTAAAGCGACAGAAGGATCCCACCATTTTCCAACGACCTTGGCAACGGATTTGATGTACGTGTTCCATTTCAGATCAGGAATAAAGGTAAATCCCAGAAGCTTGTCAAAACATGAACCTTCCCCAAGACGAAAGCCATTCATTTACATTGATGCCAGATGGTGATTGATCTCCCTCTACCGTGCTAGAAAACTACTTACGCCTGACAGTATCCTATAACTCTATAAGGCAACCATTCGCCCATGTATGGAGTACTGTTGTCACATCTGGGTTGGTGCATCTGCTTCTTGTCTCTCGCTCCTGGACAGGGTTCAAAAGAGAGTCGCCAACCTGATAGGTCCTGAACTGTCATCTAGGCTTCAGCCTCTGTCCCATCGACGAGATGTTGCATCCCTCTGCCTGTTCTACAAATACTTCAATGGTGAATGCTCTGACGAACTGCAAACACTTGTACCTCCCCGACGTAACTACCCCCGACAAAGCCGACAAGCTACTAAGTCTCATCCCTTTACAGCAGTAGAGATCCCTAGGTGCAAGAAAGCCTTTTACTCCAATAGTTTCTTCCCCAGAACTGCGGGTCTTTGGAACTCCCTTCCGGGATTCTGCTTTCCCAACTGCAATGATATGCAGAAGTTCAAGTGTAATGTTAACAAACATCTTTCTACTCATCTCCCTTCAAAATGACCCCGCTAATTAAGTCCCTGATAGTAGCCCCCTGCTTCAAAGTGGCACTGTGCCTTGTTTGGGGTGAAAATTGAAAAAAAAAAAAAAAAAGATTATGTAAAGATAAAAGCTTGGTTTTAGATGCATTAAAAGTAACCAGCCACCCTTTTCTCCATTGTACCACATGCTCAAGGTCAGAGGAGAGAGAATCAGGGCTTTGATATGCTGCCATAGATGATAGTGTCGGCAGCATAATTTTTTTTTTACATAGTGGTCACCACTTATCAAGGCCCGGAAGCCACTCAGGGATAAGGGTTATTGCAAGTACATTACGTTAGTGTGGATATTTGATAAAGTGTTCAGTTAAGGGGGTGGTTCATTAGGAATTTGTTAACGTTGGACTTGAAGACATCCAAGTTGTAGTCCGGTGGGAAGCAGGCAGACGGAACAGAGTTCCACAGCCGTGCAGTTCTAAGAAAGAAGCTTTGTTCATGAAATCCGCGTTTTGATTTAGGCACAGATAAAGAGTGGGGGAAATTTTTCACAGTGGATTCGGCTAGACGGGTGTTTTTCGTGAAAGATTGGCGAGGGGGGACCAGAGATTGGAGTTCAGACAAGCACCTGCCATGGAAATAACAATAAAACAAGGATAGCCTCGCAACGTCTTTTCTGTGGGAGAGAGGTTGCAGGGTAGAGAAAAGGGCATCCCCCACTAAGCCACCAAGGCTATTTTGTACTCTGTCAAGGCAGGATAGGCTGTTTTTAGCAGCTCCTGTCCAGATATGGCAGCAGTATTCCATCCTTGGACGTACTTGGCTTTTATATAGATAATTATATTATTATCTAAGGATGTGATTAAGTAGATCATTGATAGAGACCAGGAAGAGAGTTGGATCTAGGATGGAGTTGAAAAACGATTCTTGTCTAACGATTCGAACAGTGCAACTAGCAACACACTTATCCTCTATATTCGTCATTCTCAAAATAGGATGAAACACACACACACACACACACACACACACACACGACGCACACACGCACACACGCGCGCGCGTATATACAGGGTGACCCCCAAAAAACAAAAGCTACATAGAGACCATCTAGAACATATGCTGTAGAACGGAGAGAAAAACGCCAAATACCCTAGTGTTTTGATGTGATGTTTTGAATATAATAAACTAGTTATGACCAAGTTTCATTTCATTCGGACAAAACACTAAGAAACATTTATAGTTGGGGCCCATTTTTTTCGGTCACCCTGTATATATAGATAAATAGATAGTCAAGTAAATATTTCAAAATGGTATTTTTTAGTTCTTCCAGTTTATTTAGTAGCAATCACTGGTTCAATGTAAAGAATTATGTTGGATTCTAATCTTTATGTGTATTTCCAAGGGATCTATAGAGACAGAATTCGTTTAAATTTCAAAGACGTGTATCCGATTAAAAAGAAATGTCTACCATGTATATAAGAAACTAATTTAAAGCGTGTTTTCCAATTTCACCTTATTCTGATTATATTAGGAGGGGAAATGGGGAGGGGGTAAAAATAAAATACGAGGGATGTTCCAAAAGCAATGTCTCTTGTTTTTTTTTTATTCCGCCCAAATAGATCAGAAGGAATTTCAAATTGCATTGCAATGATGACTGAAAATCAGGAAACTATAATTACTTGTTATCGTTTCCCTGAAAAGAAGATGCCGAGAGCCGCGACTGAAAACGGCACCTTTAGATCCACAATCTGAAACTCCTCTATCTGACCTATTTCGTTAGGTTATATCTTTCTATTTTTACGAATATACAATTGAGCATTCCATAAGTAAAACCTCCTATTTTTTTTTATTCCATTCGAAAGGATCAGAGAGAATTACAAATTGCATTGTTATGATGACTGAACTTGTGCATTCATGATCTGGAAATTTCATCTCTCTGTTCTAGATAATGTCGGTGTGAGACTAAAAAAAGCAACTACTGTCATGGACATGCGTCAGAAGCTGAGATGCGTCATTGAATTTCTCTATGCAAAAAAATTTGAATCGATCAACATTCACCGGCGCCTTTTGAACGTTTATAAAACTGATGCAGTTTATGTGAGCAGAGTTAAGTGATGGGTCCTTCGATTTCAGAGTGGCGACAGAGATGTGAGTGACAAAGCGCACTCCGAACTTTTACGAGCAAGGCATCATAAGAAGCTAGCGTACATTGCGAATGGTGGTGACTATGTAGAAAAATAAATTATGGAGCACAAAACGTCGCTTGTTTTAATGGTACCACTCCCGTTTTCGTCGCTCTTAAAACGTTTTAGTTTTTGAGTAAAAAAATAGGAGGCCTAACTTTTGGAAGGACCCTCGTAATATGGTGTTCTGCGCAAAATGAAGAACAAGTTCTTCATCCAATCCCCAGCAACATCTATACTCAACAAAAAGACTAAATGAATACAGTTTAACGTTCAATGTTGAGAATTGTGTTGAATTCATTACATAAAGACGATATGTTTCTAAAGAACTGAAGAAATGCAACGCAACAGTGGGTGAATGGTATTAACAAAAAGGTTTTCGACTTTCGCTTAAGTTCCATTGTTTGTTTTGAATGTGCGACGAGGTCGATGTTCTGTAAAAGAGGAATAAAACAAAGATCTTTTTCAAGTCTGCTATCTTTATCTGTATTAATGAAACAGTAGATGTATGTGTGTATGCTTTTGTGAAAATATTCAACCGATAAACCCTTAAACTACTGATCACATAACACTAATTAAAGAGAAACAGTAATCATACACCAAGGATAGTTTATATCACGTAAAATCTTTGGATAGATGAATAACGCTTACAGAAATATGTCGTCAAGTTAAAATACAAAATGTTCATTTCAATTTGCCGACATATTTCTATTTTTGCGCACGCGCAAATCCATTTATAGCTTGAAGTGGTTTAATTTTAAATCTTTCTTATCTACCTGTCGATAGCTCAAACGGTAGGAAACGCGGCTGGATCGATAAATGTTTTGATTTTGATTCTAGCTGATGGCACCCGAATCATTTTTTAAATAACTTTTGAAATCAGAACTATAAATTAGGTACAATATAATATTCAATAGAGAATTAACAGTAATAATAAATACGAAATCTGCATGAATTAAAATATATTTCACATGAATGGATAGTCCGGTGAAGGGTAACCGGACTATCCATTCATGTGAAATCTTTTTATCATTTTTCTTTTACCTCCTATTCCCCTTACCTCACCCTTTTTTTTCAACCAAGTAAGATCTGTGACTTACTTGTAGTTTCATTAAATACTTTTATATGCAAAATCCGATCCCGCATTTTGCTAATTCCTGCCCTCTGATGAGAAGGACAGTATTTCTTCGAAACTCCGCGGATTAAGGACTATCCACTTATCTTGTGCTTCCTTTTTTAAAATTAAATATGTTTTTAACTCTTTTTCAAGATGTATTTTAACATGTTTTATTAATCATTTGTTTATATATATATATATATATATATATATATATATATATATATATATATATATATATATATATAAATTGTCTGGTAATAATGTGTGTTCGAATGAAATCTGGAGTATTTACTAAAGAATGATTATTGTATTACCTTAAATTATAAGCTCTATTCAGGATTCGAATGCTTCCTCTGTTCTTCCTAACGAGGTTCAGATACATCATCTACTCAATCTTTTGACAACCAAGAACTTCAAAGTCACACTGAAAAAAGTACACAAGTTTTATACGTAAGGAGCCGGACAATGCTGTAGCTTCGTTTTGGCTGCGTGTTAATTTGATGTTGAGCATAAAAGTGGAAAACTCTGAGGATATGTTGTAACACTTGGCAAGCTTAATGTTTAGTTATATGCACGAACTTAAAACATTGTGACTAGTACGTTTCTATTATATATGTTAAAAAAATAATAACATTGTGACTAGTACGTTTCTATTATATATGTTCAAAAAATAATAACATTGTGACTAGTACGTTTCTATTATATATGTTCAAAAAATAATAACATTGTGACTAGTACGTTTCTATTATATATGTTAAAAAAATAATTATTATTTTTTATTTTGTTAATATGTAAAAAGCAGTACTGTACTATTTTTATTTAAAATTTTTGTGTTTACAATTTCTTGACTGTTTAGAGTGTTTACTATTCTGAAAATTTTACACAAATCTCATTCCTTGATTTTGGGACATCGTGTATTAATATCAAATAAGGAGCAAAGTGTAGTATCTGTTTTGATACTACATTTCACCTTTTCTATCCTCGATCATTGCAGGAGAAATCTTTCTAGACTGAGGCAATTTTAATTTTTGTTCCTATCCAGAGTGCCCGTTTTTGGGGAGCTGGATTTTCCCCACATTAAAATATCGACCTTGTGTCTCACTCTGCTCTAGTGGGGAGCCAAGTAAATATTAGCAAGGTGATTTAAGAACGCCGTACACCCCCGCATGACCCGTTAAGTAGGCCACACCTAAATTAAACTTATCCCATGTGTACTGTTATCCACATGCAGACGAAGACCGAATTTTGAAAAAGCGACACTAGACCGGCAGCACTGAAGCAGCAAAAAAATTAAAAAGAGGAAAAAAAGAAGAACGAAGTATGCAGTGGGCGGTCATGACTTAGAGAGAGAGAGAGAGAGAGAGAGAGAGAGAGAGAGAGAGAGAGAGAGAGTGAAAGTCAATGTTTCGTAAAACGTTTCAGAATTTACATCCGGTCCCCAACAGCGATGCCGTTTCATTATTTCTGACAATTTTCAAGATATATTACTTTCAAGCAAAAATATGCTCTGCCTACTCATCATTCTAGTACTCCCCACGCCCTTCCAAACAACATCCGGGTGGTTTCCTAGTTTCTTGATTTTTCCATCCTCTCAGACCCTTCATGAATATTTTTCTGTAGTATCAACCGATATTGCTGCCTGAACATTTACATAGGGGGGATTGTTTATATGGCTGTTCAGCATGTATCAAACCTTAATAAATAAATAAATTAATAAATACGTCTGTATGTATATATATATATATATATATATATATATATATATATATATATATATATATATATATATACAGGGTGTCCGTAAAGTTACTATACAGTCTTATTGTTTTATTGTATTATATTTGTATTAATAGTTAATATTTTTTTTTACAGGTTTATTTAATCAAGCATGCCACGCAAGCTAACTTTGGAAGAGTGCAAAGTTGTCGAGAATGTATTGGAGCTGAAGGCCTCCAATTTGAATATTTGTCATAGAAATTGTTTGCCTTGATTGTTACAGTCTTTTCGGATGTAACACGTGTATTTTCTGAGATTTTTATAAACATAAAGGTGTTATTTCTTTTTATTTCTTTTGTTACAAATAAATATTTTAATACAATATCTTACTGTACTGTTAATATATTACAGGGTGTCTGTATAGTAACTTGTAAGACTGTATAGTAACTTTACGGACACCCTGTATATATATATATATATATATATATATATATATATATATATATATATATATATATATATAGGTATAGGTATTTAATTATTATAGTAAAAATAATTATATATATATATATATATATATATATATATATATAAAAGTGCACCACACACACACACACACACACACACACACACACATATATATATATATATATATATATATATATATATATGTGTGTGTGTGTGTGTGTGTGTGTAGTGGTGGACAGATGTTTGTTTAAATTAGACATTTGGCGAAGTTATTTGCGGGCACCGCTCCCCTGGGTCGATTGGTAGAATTGCTGAGTATCAACGTGATAGTTCTAGACTCAATCCTCGGCTTGGGAGAGGTGTTAGTCTAGCGGCACTGATGAGTTGTGATACAACGAAACAGGACTGTTGTCGATGACTACAAATACAGTCCTGGTCAAAATCATAAGACCACTTAAGAAAGTAAGCGTTTACGCATATTATCGAATTTTTAATCAAACAAATGGTTGAAACCATTGCCAAAAGGGAAAATATGATGGGAAAAAATGAAATCTGCTCCATTCGAAACCTTAACCGTGATCTAATAATTATTTTTTAAAAACAAACATTTTCACCTGGTCAAAATGATAAGACCACTGATAATTTATCTAACAAAAGGCAATTATCAATTACTAAAAAGGGTCTCAGTATTTAGTATAGCCTCCATTATTACGATTTACTTCAAAAATTCTCTTCGGCATGCTTGCGACTAAGTTTTTTTATCAGTTGCGAAGGAATTTTATCCCATGTACTGAAAACTGAATCAGAAAGTTCCTTTATCGAATCATACTGGGTTCCATCCTTGAAGACTTCTTTTGCCATCCATCCCCAAAGATTTTCAATGGGATTGAGGTCCGGAGAACATGCTGGATGATCTAACAATTCTATATTATTTGAAGAAAAGTATTCTCGTGCGTTGTCTTGATAGAAAATCCAATTTCTTCCACACAGACGTGGACCTTCAGTCCTGATAGAAGCATTTTCAAGCATTGAAATGTACTTCAATGATATTTGCCGGCCTTTCACTACTTGCAACTTTAGGGCCCCAGCTGACAAGAAAGCACCCCAGATCATTAAAGACCCTCCTCCACTATGCCGAGTTGAAAAAGTCTCTTTGGGCAAATTTTTTATCATGCCAATAGTGTTGAAATCCATCTGGACCAGATTAAACTTTTTCTCATCGGAGAAAATTACATTTTCCCACTTCTCTTCATCCCAAGTCTGGTATTTGGCGGCATATTTAAGTCGGTTAGTTTTGTGCTGTTCAAGAAGACGTGGTTTCTTCAGTCGCTTTAAATGATTGAAACCCTTCATTTTCAGATGCCTTCTGATGGTTTTAGGACTTCATCCTGCTGCTGTTTGGCTTTTCAATCAACTTGAGCTCATACTGGAGTTTTTTAAAAACTTCTTTTGATACGGCGATCCAGTGATGGGGTTATCTTTTTTGGTCGACCTGGACTCTTTTTGTGCCCATATTGATCTGGATTTCTTAAAAAAATTGTGATGAACGTTTTGCTACGATTCACTTCGTTTGCAACCCCTATTAAGCTCAAAGATCCTTCCTCTCTCAAACTCTGATAATGGTTTCCCTTTTACCATTCATAATTTAGTAAGATGTTTTTTATCCTCTAACAAGTTGCTTTTAGTAATATAGAAATCTTTTCGTATTCATTTTTTCAAAACTAGCCGATTTTATTAAAGTGGTCTTATCATTTTGACCAGGTAAAAATGTTTGTTTTTAAAAAATAATTATTAGATCAGGGTTAAGGTTTCGAATGAAGCAGATTTCATTTTTTTCCATCATATTTTCCCTTTTAGCAATGGTTTCAGCCATTTGTTTGATAAAAAATTCGATAATATGCGTAAACGCTTACTTTCTTAAGTGATCTTATGATTTTGACCAGGACTATATATATATATATATATATATATATATATATAGATATATATATGTATGTATATATGTATACATATATAATTTAAAGGAGATTAGAACAATAGTCTAAAGAGCTGAGTGTATTTCAATGTAACAGTGAAATTACTAGTTTAATTAAAATACAGGAAAGAGAAAGTGCTCGTTGTAATTTAGATATATAATAAGCTCGATAGGTAAATATCCTAGAGCTAATTCAATATTAAGTAATGTGATTGATAATTTAAAATTTAAAAATCAAATTATAATTAAATTAAAAATCCGTTTCATTAGAAGGAACAACAACAAAATCAATTATCTGTACGCTCGTTTCGGAAAACAATGCTTTTTATTGTGGTAGACATCAAGTTACGTACAATAATTATTAATTCCATTAAAGTTCTCCTTCTCAATGAGTTAGTAAAGACGTTGGAAACATAATTTTCCTCTCCCCAATTAACTATTTAAAATGTTATAGTACATTTTTCTTCTGAACTCTTGGTCTTACTGGATTCCAGAACAAGAATTCATGTAGTCTGCTGGAGTATCCAGCTTCGTGCTGTTACTTGAAGTAACATCACTTGGAGGAGGTGGACGATTCCCCTTAAAAGCCAGCATGAGTTATCCATAATGAGAAGATCTTATTTGGGTAATACAATATTAGTTTAAATATTTAGTCACGGTTTACTTGTAGTGGAAAGTATCCTCGTGCCAAGTTGTCCTGACAAACTTCTGTACAGAGAAACCGTAAACACTTTGATGATAGTGTCTAGTAGGTATTCAAGTTCTATACAACATATATATATATATATATATATATATATATATATATATATATATATATATATATATATATATATATTTATATATACGGCACAATTTCGTTGATACACTGGTTCTGGTCAGTACCAGATGGGTAACCATTTGGGAAGGGTAGGCGCTGTATGTACTCTCCGTTTATCTCGGCATTTGTTTTCAGTCGCCCTATACTTCACTTGTCATTGGTATTTAACAATGTCATCTCAGAAGAGGTGTGGTTGGAGAGTGCGCACCTCCTGCCACAAAAATTTCACGCGCAAGCAACCTTTCGTGGGTATTCATAGTCTATCCAAGACTGAAAGAGCCTGTTTGCTTTTTGCTAATTTGGTTCTAGTATTTTCTTTTGTCTTTTTACGTTTGGATCCATATGAATGATTTTCGTATTTTCAACCAGAATTTTCCTAAATTGGGAATGTGGGCAGCCATCTTGTTTTAGGTGTTGGCAAACATAGACCTGCTTGGTCTCGAACAAAAGATATGGTCATCCAACCAAGAAATAGGTCCATTTCATAGTCGGATTTCACCGCGGTTAGCTTGATCTGTATTAGTTAATAGACTTTCTTGTGTATGGCACGTTTGCTCATGTGGCAGAGTACTCGCCTCGCATGCAAGAGGCTCGGATTTTGTATCCTGAGTTCGGATATGTCTAACTAATGAACTCAAATGAGGGCGAAACTCGAATCTTGGACTTCCGGTTAGTTGGCAGTTATGGATCTTACGAGCTGCGATGTTGTCTGCCTGTGGAAATAATTATCACTTAAATAATTTTATAATCTCTCACGTTATATATACAGAATGTGATTATAAAATCATTTAAGTGATTCCCCATTTTTTAAAATGATAATTTCTTCTTATTTTGGCAACTACTCGTTTCCCGGAATTTTAAACGTTATTTTTGTTTTTAGCACCCTCAAAAATCCATAATAGTGGTCCTTTAATAATAGTGGTCCTTTAAAATAAAGGACTTTTTAAGGGCGGAAAGATACTGCACCTTTACCAATGTTTCAATCAGCCATTTGTTTTCCTAGTTTTGCATATGAATTACAAAATATCTGATATTTCCCCCAAACCTCTGGCCTTGATGGAGGGTAGACTAAAACTTGCTGCTATGGTTTCAAATGATCTGAAATAACAGAAAAGAGAGACTTGATTCCAAATATTTCTCATATGTTATATTTCCCCTCTTTGGTTTTCATACATAAAATAAATTTAAAAGTGTATAAAGGTACCCTATTTTCAGACCATTAGAAACCACAGCAGTAAGTTTTAATCTCCTCTACATAAAGGCCAGAAGTTTTGGGGATATATATATATATATATATATATATATATATATATAGTAAGTTATAAAATATACATGGCAATTAAGCTACACAGACTATTCCGCTTAATTGCCATACATATTTTATAACTTACTACCTAGCTCTACCTACGTATTGAGCACTGTTGAAGTAAATACTTAAAGTTTACGCATAAATTTATACTTTCGTATATTAATTTGTGATTAAAGGAAGTAGTCATATATATATATATATATATATATATATATATATATATATATATATATATATATATATGTATGTGTGTGTGTGTGTGTGTGTGTGTGCTGGCTGCACCCGTGTAGATTCCACGGAATTAAGATATCATAATACGCAACGTAAGTAGGTCGTGACTAGTTAGTACGTAGGAGAGTATACGATCCTTCCATGGAAAATCCTTTTTTGCATATTATGCTCACGAGTCAAGCAAAAATGTTTTCTTTGAACTTTGATTATTTAGCTGTAATAGATTACTTTTTGCATTGCGGTTAAACAGGCAATCATGCACGCTCACACTTTTTCGGTTAAGCACTTGCAGACACACGCACACACACGCACACGCATATATACATAGACACACATATACGGATACTCCACAACTCGGCGCTCATTCTAGATTCTGACACCATAACAGAGAAACGGTTTCTATAATTTATCTTCCATCATAAGCAAATGAATAATTAAGAAACAGAACTTAATCCACATCTTTTCAGTCGCTTTTTTCCTGTACACACACACACACACACACACACACACACACACACACACACACACACACACACACACGCACACACACACATACACACACACACTACAGGCACACACAAACAACACACACACACACACACACACACACGCACACAATCAACACACACACAAACAACACGCGCACCACAGACACACAGAGACACACACACACATACAGACGCACACACACACACACACACGAATCTCACACACACTACAGGCACACACAAACAACACACACACCACACACACACCACACGCATCACACACACACACACACACACACAAACAAACAACACACACAAACAACACACACACCACAGACACACACAGACGCACACAGACACACACACACATACACACACACACACACACATCAGACACACACAGACACACACATACACAGACACACACACACACACAAACAACACATACACACAAACAACACATACACACACCACACACACGCCACAATTTGGTATATAGAATATTCAGACATGTGGAAAACTTTTTAATCGGGTTTTATCCGGAAGAAAATAACTGCTAAGGGGTCAAAAATTAAAAAAAATGGTACTTGGGGAGGTCATCGAATTGAGAGAGAGAGAGAGAGAGAGAGAGAGAGAGAGAGAGAGAGAGAGAGAGAAAGAGAGAATAAAATAAACTTATATTAAGATAAGTGGAGAGAAAAGGAAAAATGAAAATTTAAGCAGGAAAAAAAAGATTGAAAATATTTAAAACAGATTAGATAGTAAAACCAAAGACATTGGAAAAGAAATCCGAGTGTAACACAACAATAGAAGTTGTTCTAAAAATTTACCCCAAATTTGTAAAGTCAGGTGATCCTCAACAGAGATCCAGGTGAGACGACGGTAGTTCAATAGGAATCGGTTCGAAAATAAATTTTAAGGGAAGGTTTATTCCTCATCTTCTTAATTTAATTATGAACTGCTCCTCTTAACCGGGTAGAGCTTATGCTATCTTGATATGTTTTCTTTATAAAGACATAATCTTTTTTAGCTTTTATTTCATCGTTCATTGATATGTTAGATTGGTGCAAAAAACACTATCGTTTTCTCACATATGTTACTTTTATGTATAATTTCTAAATTAATTCATTGATATGTATACATCCATGTTATATATCATTTTGAAATGCGTTTATCGATTGATCGATTCGTGTTTTTCGTTGCCGTTCTCAATCTTCTGATTCATTTTTCTGCAGGCTTTTCGACAGCATGAACAAAATTCAAATCCGTACGATTTTCTTGTTCCAGCCCAAACTAGGCCGAAAAGCTACCGAGATAGCTCGTGATTTCAATGATACGTTTGGCCCAGGAACCACTAATGAGAGTGTGGCACAACGGTGGTTCAAGAACTTTCGCAATGGTGACGAGAACCTAGAAGATGAAGATGGTCGCGGCCGACCGACTACGGTTGATAACGAACATTTGAAAGGCTTAATTGAAACTGATCCTCGCAAAACCACACGAGAAGTTGCTGTTGAACTCAGCTGTCGTTTGCCATTTAAAGCAATTAGAAAAGTAAAAAATGTTGGATAAATGGGTGCCGCATGAATTGAACGATAATCACAAAAATATTCTACAATAAAAACGACCCAGTTCTCGAGCGGATTGCGACGTGTGATACGAAGTGGATCCTCTACGACAACCGGCGACGTTCGGCACAGTGGTTTGATGCCGGAAAAGCTCCACAACACTTCCCGAAGCCGAAATTGCACCAAAAAAAAAAAAAAAAAAGAAAAAAAGGTTATGGGGACTGTTTGGTGGTCTGCAGCTAGTCTCATCCATCACAGCTTCTTGAATCTGGGCGAAACGATTACGGCGGAGAATTGCTGCCGACAAATTGACGAAATACACCGGAATGCACAGGAACTTCAACGTGTCCGAGATTGGTCAATATGAAAGGACCAATTCTCCTCCATGACAACGCTCACTCCAAGTTGCTCAACTGACTCTGCAGAAGCTGAACGAATTGGGCTGCAAGACTCTGCCTCATCGGTCAAATTCACTGGACTTCTCACCCACCGATTATCAATTTTTCAAGCATCCCGAAAACTTCCTGCGCGAAAAATGCTTCAAAAGTCGAGATGATGCCGAATCGGCATTCAATGATTCAATTGCTTCCAGAATCCGGATTTCTATGCTCATGGGATGAATAAACTTGTTTCTCGTTGGCAAAAATGTTTCGAATCTAATGGTCTTTATTTCGATTAATAAAGTTTATTATGAAAGGAGTTACGATCTTTTGAAGTTGAACGTCAAAAGACGACATCATTTTTGCACCAATCTAATATATAATTATAAAACTCCAATCAGCTTGCTTGCTTGGGCGTTTAAACAATTCATCCAGTTGGTACTTCCGGTTTCAAAACTTTCGTCTGCCAACCTCTTTCATGACTGCCCTGACTTAAGTCCGATATTAAAAGCCACTGCTTCTATTTAAAGCATACACAAGGTCAATAATATTTTTTGACTTATTTTAACATTTTTCCTTACAAATAAATGTAATTTAACCCCGTTGAGTTAAAAAAAACTGATTTAAATAAAAATACACAATATATAACTATAATTATATTTATAACCATATTTACTGCTTTTAGTAGCGCTCCTGTAGATTTTGACGATTTATGTTCAATTCTTGACAGCACCTATTTCGTAGCGCACAATCACATAATTATGCAAATTTTTAAATATTTTCCGCCCTGACTCATCAAAAGAATAAAAACTCATTAACATTAAAAAGGAAAGAACACACGCACACACACACACACACACACACACACACACACACACACACACACACGTATATATATGTGTGTGTGTGTGCGTTTGTAAGATATGACACATTTAATTTATTTAGTGATATTTTATTATAGTTAAAAAGAACTAATAGCTTTTATTATTTCTCTCTAACTTTATCTCTTTTTCTCTTTCATTCCTGCCTTTCTTGTGATGATCTACCAGGAAAGCTGCAACTTATTATCATTTACTAAAGATAGAAACATTTGCTGTTGCCAGCGTTTCTATGGACACCACGTGTGCGCGCCCACCGGAAGTGGCCGCCATTTTCTGTTCATTTGATAGGGACTACTTAGACATGAACACGGCTGGAAAAGATATTTAGCACCCTTCGAAAAGTGAGATTAGCAGTAGACATAAAAGAAACATACCCGGGCGGCCACCCACGGTTATTGAATACGTATGAATTATATCTTTAAGTGGGTAAACCGACAATTGGGTTTATGGTTATAAGATGCGACCAGCAAAATCCAAGAGTATATAAATAATAAAGAAAGTATGTTGGCAAAAAAAGACAATAAAAATAATAACTAGCGGGACCTATGGAAATTCCACAGCGGCATCTTTCATATGTGTGTACGGCACAATCACGTTGACACACCGGTTCTTGTCAGATCACTGAAGTTAAGCAACGTTGAGCCTGGCCAGTACCAGATTGGTGACCATTTGGGAAGGCTAGGCGCTGTATGTACCTTCTGAGAAGGTTGGGCGTGGGGCCAGCACTCTCACCCTGTAGAAAGAACTCCTCGCTACAAAAACATCCACAAAGAGTTGTAGATGGCCTATACCCCTTGCAGAGGCTCAAGGGCTATGGGTCTTTCATATGTAATATATCGCTGTTGGACATTCTGTGGACATTCAGCGTGAACGGAGACCCCGCGATATTATTGTACCTATTTACAATGCCTCCCCACGGGACAGAGTTAGACACCAAGGTCGCTTTTTAACGTGGAGAAAAGGTACAAAAATAAAAAATTGTCTCAGTCGTGAAGGACTGATCCTCCACCGAAAGAGAACAAGAAATGGAAGTGCAGCATCTGAAGAACAGATACTACACTTTGATCTTGACCAAAATTATTGTAGCCCTTTTATTAAAACTGTAAAAGTATTTATTTTAGTAAGCTGGTTAATGTAATCCCAGAATATATCTGGTTATTACGGGTTATCTTCAATATCCTTATAGAAGTTTGTGACATATTTCCATTGTATGGATGCTTATTGCGAATATCATTATCCATCGATATCATTACGATCTTTAGACAGAACAAATACTACCCTTGGATCCTAGCTAGAAGACCAAGAAGGTACATTTTAGTTTCACGTACACTCCAAAAGCGACATCATCTTTTATTTAATTTTTTTTTTTTTACATTGCGTCTTCGGTGATCGGAAGATCCTATTTATTAAAAAAGGGATAGAAGGTGATAACATACTACAAACATTAAATTAGTTGGTCTACATACTAATTTAATGTTCTTAATATATTATCACCTTGTATTCTCCTTTTTAATAAATAGGAGCTCCCGATCGAATAATTTACAATCTGGAAACCGTGACACACGTATGTACGTTAAAGATACTATGGTGTATGTAAGTGTGTGTGTGTGTGTGTGTGTGTGTGCGCGCGCGCATGCGCGTACGGGCGTATATGTATATATACATACATATATATATATATATATATATATATATATATATATATATATATATATATATATATATAGAGAGAGAGAGAGAGAGAGAGATATTAACCAGAAGGACCAATTATATCGACTAAAGCTAAGTTTCTATTTAACTGTATGTTACTAATAAAATTCGGCATAATCACCGAGACACGCCGATTCCCGTTAGATCACCCTAGTTAAGCAACGTTAGCCCAATCAATGTTAAAATGGGTAACCATTTGGGAATACCAGGTGCTGCATATGCTCTCCGCTTATCTCAACATTGTTTCTAGCTGTCCCCGACTTCCTGCGACTGGAATCAATCAGTGTTAACTTAGGAGAAGGTGATTGCGCAATCCTTAGGATTGGGCAGCTCTGCTTTATAATCCAGCAAGTGTAATCCATCATCTTCCCAAGATGTCCCGACAGACGTGCTATTAATGGTTTTTATGGTTATTTTTGAGAGAAGATTTACCTCGTATACATTTTGAATGTGCTGATCTTGTGATTTCTTTTTATCTCTATACATGTTTTGATATATATATATATATATATATATATATATATATATATATATATATATATATATATATAATAGTTATGTGTGTGAGGACATTTTAGATCTACAAATTTGAAATTTGGTATATAGGGTATTCAGACATGTGGACAACTTCTAAATTGGTTGTTCTCCGAAAAAAAAAGGGCTTCTAAGAGGTCAAAATTGAAATATTGGTACTTGAGGGTCATCACATTTTAATCTGTTTGTCAACTGCTTTATGATTGCGCATGCGCAAATCGTTCACTTGACAGCTTCTATATGTTAAGAATATGTATGTATGAAAACACCTTTTAAAGTTGTGGCAAGTTGGCCCAATCGTTATTGTATGCACATGTCTTAGTTTCTTTCGTTTTTTTTTTACCTCATTTTTTTACAAGAATTTTAACGTTACATTTAATATCGGGCAACGTCGGGTACATCTACTTATATATATATATATATATATATATATATATAAAAGTTAGGGGTGTGTATATATTTATATATTTGTATACATTTATATATTTGTATATATTTATATATTTGTATATACACATTTCACTCATAAACTAAAGGGTTATTATAAATTTTGGGTCATAGTATCTGTTCTTCAGATGCTGCACTTCTATTTCTTGTTCTCTTTCGGCGGAGGAGAAATCCTTCACGACTGAGACAATTTTTATTTTTGTACCTTTTCTCCACGTTAAAAAACGACCCTGGTGTCTAACTCTGTCCCGTGGGGAGGCATAGTAAATAGGTACTCTATGTTAGGGGTCATATGTGGGATATATTAATTTATTAGTTTCATGCAACAGTGATAAAAAAGGACAGAAAGGTCAGGTAGTTTCGTTTATGTTCCAATTCTAGCATCAATCTATATATCTATAAAAGTGAAAGTGTCTGTCTGTGTGTCTGTCTGTGTACATTTCCCTACACAATAACTCTGTCAATTTTCAGTCTACAGACTCGAAATTTGATATACAGGGACTGAGATTTGGGAAGATCTTTGTAATCTGTTTTCAGTCAGAAATTTGGCTGTTAAGGGATCAAAGTTCAACGATGTGAACTTTGAGAACTCTGCCAAACTCCTCCGCCAATTTTGGGTCTACGCACTTGAAATTTAGGATATAGGTTCTTTGGACATGGATCTAACTTGATTTGAGCCCAAAACAATAAATGTTAAGGGGTTAAAATAGGGGTCGATTTAAACAAAAATTACCGCTTCGGTCTCTACCAAATTGCTCAGACAATTTCTGGTCTAAACATTTGAAATTTTACATAAAGGGTATTCAGAGATAGAGCAAGCTTTTTCATCGGATTGGGTCGGAAATTTTTCGTTACCAATATATAAATGTATGTATGTATATATGTATGTATGTATGTATGTATGTTTGTATGTATGTATGTATGTATGTATGTATGTCTGCCTAAAACTTTCGACAGAGGCGACGGGTTTTTATAAGATCAGTATCGTTTTGAAGTTCGACCTTTCAGACGACAAATATCGAAAAATTGGCTAAAAGCATTAATACCTTCACCTTCAACTGGGGACTTTTCTACGGGGGGGGGGTCGCTTTTTTCGCCGATATTTTCGAAAGTCATCCTCTCCTTTCGATTGTCTAGTTTTAATTAAAATCTACGTCAGTTTCGGTTTGGCGGTGGTCGTAAGCAAAGACGTCAGTTTTTTTCCCGTTCTTTTCCTCCTTTGCGATACGGGTTCGAGCCTGCCTTCCTACTACCACTTTTTTTTTTGCTTAACACACACCTCCCAACACCCGGGCAACGCCGGGCTGAACTGCTAGTAAAAAATATTCTTAAAATCTCACTGTCTTTGGTGTACTTTAAAAGGTATTTAGATAGCATAATATAGGCAGACTATTATTTTTATAATCAAAATTATGTAATGTGTGTTAATGAAAATAAAAAATAAATGTAGACATAAAGTTTAGCAGCATTAAATCTTGACTTTAATTTTTGTAATGAGACATAAATATGATACACAAATACGATGGTCATTCCAAGAGTAAAGCCTCCATTTTTTTCTTGTAAAAGTTGAAGGGATATGAAGACGGGATTAGTGCCATTAAACGAGCGAAATTCTGTCCATAATTAATTTTTCTACATAGTAACTACTGTTCCCAATGCACTTTTGCCAGTAATAAACGATAGCCGTGTATAGGTGTCTTATCTATAGTCATTATTTAACACTTCAGCCTTTGTCGTTACTGTTTGAGATGGGTAAAAAAAGCTGAAAATTAAACGACTTCAAACTAAAAATCTATATGCATACATGCTCAGAAGTTAGTCGATTTACTCCTAGCAGTTTAATTATGATTCTTAACAATTATTTATGCAGGTTAAGAATAAAATCGAAAGTGTTCCCTAGGGGCAAATACCATATATATTAAGTTTCAAATCTGTAGACCAAATATTCAGAGAGGAATTTGGTAGAAACATTTCGCACACACAGAAACAATGTCATTCGTATATATATATATATATATATATATATATATATATATATATATATATATATATATATATGAAATAAAATGGAGGTGGAAGGACCTGGATACTCAACGTTTCGCCCGATTTATGCGGGCTTCTTCAAGAGGGATGGTCATCCCTCTTGAAGAAGCCCGAATAAATCGGGCGAAACGTTGAGTATCCAGGTCCTTCCACCTCCATTTTATTTTATATCGTCGGATTTAATTCAGCTCAACAATCATATATATATATATATATATATATATATATATATATATATATATATATATATATATATACGTGTTAGAACGTTTTCATCCAAAAATCTATGCAATTATGCACGCTGTAGAAACTATGCATAAAAAATTAAGCGCCATAATAGAATGTAACGAATAATCTAATAAGAAACGGCAAAAATAAATAATTAATGATCGTTCGTTTTTCAACGAAATATGCTAATTAGTTAACCTTCATTTAGTAGTTAACCTTCATTTAATCCATAACCGTGTATATTATGAAATTCGTTTTAATAGTTTTTAAATATAAAAAGTAGACCTATAATAAAAACTGAACTATATATATATATATATATATATATATATATATATATATATATATATATATATATATATATATATATATAAAGCTGAATGTCTGTGTGTGTGTGTGGGTGTGTCTGGTCACGAATAGGCTCCTATATGGTTGACTATTTTAAAAAACTGATTGCATATAATGATAGAAGATGTATCGAGACACAGGAATGGGTATGTTTGATCTGGAAGAACGGTGGTTCATTAAAATTGTGGGCTCTGCGTTCGCGGCTGGTCCACAAAGTATGGAAATATAAAATTGAAAAATAAAAAAAAACGTTTACAAGTGTTTTTGGTATAGATGTACATAAGAATACTTTGATAAGTATGCTTTAACTTAAATAGGGATGGTATGATAAAATTGTGGGGTCCATAGAATGGAAATAGGCACAAACTTTAATAAAGACTTTTCATATCTATCTGCGTTAGTATACTTTGATAATTATGTTTCAGTTTGAAGAAATATGGTATAATAAAATTATGGGGTGTTCGTTCGCACCTGACCTCCATAGAATGGAAAGATGTCACAAAGTTTAACAAGGTTTTTTAATATAGATCCACAGAATATTGTGATAAGTGTTTCAGCGTGAACAGGTATGGTATAATAAATTATTGGGGTTTATCTATTTTATTTTTACTTTCATCATATTTTGCTTTGGTTTTGATGCCCCCAAATTCAACCCAAATTTACAACCCTTCCTTTTCATAACCTATCATACTTTCATAAATCAGAGTCCATTTTCTGTAGGCTGTTTTTGAACCTAGTCAACGACGGATACATTTTCTAGTATATATATATATATATATATATATATATATATATATATATATATATATATATATATATATATATATCAATCATGAAAGGAAGACTTAAATTCATGATTAAAAACGTTTAAAATGAAGTCAACGTTTAAAATAGAGTCAACGTTTAAAATAAAGTCAACGTTTAAAATAGAATCAACGTTTAAAATAGAATCAACGTTTAAAATAGAATCAACGTTTAAAATAGAGTCAACGGGGTGAAGAAAAGAAAAAAAAATGGGGGTCAGCTGACCAGTTTCGCCCTCGCTTTATCAAAGCTGTATCGACAATCAGTCCGACCGAAACTGGGTCATTTAGATGACCCTTTTGCTGTCGGACTGATGCAAAGTGTTTTGTGTAGCCCTATAAGGTTCACCCTCCCAGGCCTTGCCTCCCGGCTTTAGAGGGAGGGGGGAGGAAGCAAATTTATCGCTTCTTGCCTGAGGCGCCCTGACCGGGGAGTGCCGACTTCAGGCATATTTTTGCAGGGCCGAAGTGCTCCTCTTCAAACCCGGACTCATTCTTCCACCTTCCGACCTCATGTCACATCCTCTCGCGATAGGAAAGAGGTAAATAGCGCCAAACGAATACCATAATTCACGCTACAATGGATTAAAAAGAACAAAACCTATTCCAGTAAACTAAGTACACCCTCAAATGCAAAAAGTGGTCAAGATGGTGGTGTAATACTTACAGGGTGGAACGATAAATTTGTCGCCCTAAAGAAACCAACACTACAACTTTACTTTAAAACTTTGATTGAAAAAAATCAATTCGGGTAACGTGATTATGTAGTAGAGCTGACTTCTATTCAATCTAGCTGCCTTCCGTTTCAATCAGCACTTCGACGAGTCCGGAACTAGCATCGGCGAGAAACTCAGTGAATATTTGGTAGATGGTGCCAATCATACTGGTTTTGTTGTTGTGGGAGGTCATGTTGGTGATGTTCTCGACGCATGACCAAACGAAGTAGTCCAGCAGGTTCATATCGGGGGAGGGGGTCTAGTGAGAGAAGGGTACAAAGTTGTAGCACTCCTTCTGAAGTCAAACCAGGGTCACTTTGGACTTGTGGGCCGATACCGAGCCCTGCTGCCGCACCCAGGGTCTGCCAGTGGCCACCTGATTGCACCAGAGGATCATCACACTCTTCAACATATCCAAGTACACTTTGGTGTTGACTTTAAAGCCGACTTCGAAGATGTGAGGTGGCATGATGTGGACTTCACTTGAAACCACACCAAAGACCATAACCGTGGCCGGAAACTTTGTTTTCATCACCCTGGGCACGCCTCTGTTATTTGTGGCAATCCAGCGATACATTTTGAGTTTGAGGGTGCTGGCAATGATCCTGTTGTCATAACTAGGATCGATAAAGAGCATAAGCTGTACAGTGGTGCATTTCCGATCTCGCTCGTTAGACAATGTGTCACTTTCAGACATAATAGAGGGCTTCTATCGCTCTTAGGTTTTGTACACAACTAACCAACTAAAAAAGACCCCCCCCCAAAAAAAAAAGACAAAAAGAAAGAAAACCAGTTTTCATCAAACCGGTTTTCTTTTTTCGTTGTTGTTGTTGCAGTTTATTATTATTATTATTATTATTATTATTATTATTATTATTATTATTATTATTATTATTAGCTAGTTTAACGGAGACATCTATTAGTTGGCTTAATCAAACGGAAATGGAATCGTTTCTTTTTTAGGGCGACAGTTCTATCGTTCCACCCTGTATATGTTAAATCGTTAAACCTGATTGAAATCGCATCATTTGTATTAATGTACGTTCATATCTGCTCATATGCCCTTGGCAAATGTAGAAAGAGCCACTCCTAATTTTATAGTAACAATGATATTCCTAATAAATCGATTAACTTCCAATTAAAAATAAACGGATTCGTATTAAAACTCTACAGAGACATTAAATAATCTGCAAAGAAACTATAAGAACGTAAATTAGTAAATTAATGTGATAAAAATAGATTTTATTATCGCGTGAAGGATATACACGTGGTCAAAAAAATCATCTATTTTATTTTTGATCTCAAATTTTTTTCCCAGAGGAATTTTGTTTGGATTTTTTTAAAAACAAAATAGTTTTTTATTTCAACTTTCTGATAATTATTAAGGATGGAGCATTCTATCTGAAACCAGACATTCTTATAAGATTTTAACCGACTCTTTAAGTGCAATTGTTTGTATCTCTCTTGCACTTGGTTTACCAGGTATATTTGCCAGATAGTTTTCCAAATTCCTTTTCATGAGTTTGGTTGTTCCTTTGATCTTTGGAATGACGGAGATCTTCTTAAGATCTCAGTTTCTTTTCATGTCGCACATAAGATCTTGGTATTTCAACATTTTTTTCATGCTGTAAATATTAGGGTCTTATTGTTAATTGAATTAACGTGCAGTAGAAAATTCTTACAAGCATAAATAACATACAATGACTGACTAGATTAAGCCCAAGTACATAAATGCATATTTATTACAATATCGACAAACGTGAATGAAAACAGCAACACTACAATACAGAAAATGCAATAAAGTGGTACTCACTTTTGTAGTGGCTCTACCGCGAGCGGTGGGTCATTCTAGAGTCAAACTCAATAAAGTGGGCATCGTTCCCACGAGAGGTAAAACATCCGTTCCCTTCTGGTGCCAGGATTGTTTCTGTTGCTCAAGGGAATTACCCCTCCGATTTACTCCGTAACCAGTGTTGTTTGTCTTTATTCCCCTACATTTTTTTACAAGGTAGTAACCACTTATAAAGGCACGGAAGCCACTCGGGGATAAGGGTTATTGTGTGTATAGTACGGTAGTGTTGGAGATTTGATAAAGTGTTATCAGGAATTTGTTCACATTCGACTTGAAGATATCCAGGTTGTAGTCAGGTGGGAAACAGGCAACCAGAACAGAGTTCCACAGGCGTGCACTTTTAAGAAAGAAGCTTTGTTCATGGAATCTACGTCTTGATTTAGGCACAGATAAAGAGTGGGGAAAATTTTTGACAGTGGTTTCAGCTAGGCGGGTGTTTATCGTGAAAGATTGGCGAGGGGGGACAAGAGATTGGAGTTCAGACGAGCACCTGCCATGGTAGTAACGATAAAACAAAGACAGGCTCGCAACGTCTCTCCTGTGGGAGAGAGGTTGAAGGGAAGAGAAAAGGACATCACCCACTAGGTCACGAAGCCTATTTTGTACTCTGTCAAGGCAGGATAGGCTGTTTTTAGCAGCTCGTGCCCAGATGTGGCAGCAGTACTCCATCCTTGGACGTACTTGGCTTTTATACAGATAGAGAAGTGCATCAAGGGTGAGATATCTTCTGGGGCGGTAGAAGGATCCTACCATTTTTCCAGCGATCTTGGCAACTGACTTGATGTACATATTGCATTTCAGGTCAGGGGTAAAGGTCAAGCCCAGAAGCTTATCAAAACATGGAGCTTCCCCTAGACGAGAGCCACCCATATCAATTGATGCCAGATGGGGATCAGAGCGTTGATGATGTAAAGATAGGAGCTTCTCAACTCTGTTTTATTTTTACTAACGTTGCTTCTTTTTCCTTCTGTCTGATCTCTTTTCGACCCATTTTATTTAAATCAAAGTTCTCAGAAATCAAGGGGCCCCATCCTCTTAATCTCTATGTGAGACACATAGATATTCGAATGTTCCATTAAAGTTCTCCTTTATCTTTCAAATACTGAGTTAGTTAAGAACATAATTTCCCTCTCACTAATAAACCATTTTAAAATCTTATAGTATATTTTTCTTTTTGGTCTCTATTTACTAGATTCTAGCGCAAGAATTCATCTAGTCTGATGGAGTATCCAGATTTGTGCTGTTACTTGAGGTAACATCACTTGGAGAAGGTGCACCATTCTTTGTGAAAGCCGGTGTGTGTTAGCCATACAGAGATCTTATTTGAACCTTGAATACTATGTGATTTTGAATATTTAGACAAAGTTTAGCAAAAAGTATCCTCATACCAAGTTGTCCTAACAAACCCATGTACCGTGAGACCTTAGATACTCAAGGACAGTGTCTAGTAGGCATTAAAGTTATCTCCAATATGCATTCAAGCTCCCTCTCCTCAATATATATGTATTGATATGTTTTATAAAAATACATAATTTGTATTTCGACAATCCTTATGGTAAATCATAACATTTTGTTATGTAATAAGTAAAACGATAAACGCAAAATTTTTACTGAATTTATCTATACATATGTAAAAGTGAACATGTCTGTGTGTCTGTGTGCTTGTCTGTGTGTCTGTGTATCTGTCTGTCTGTGTACATTTCCCTACGCAATAAATCTGTCAATTTTAAGTCTACAGTTGACATACAGAGTACAGAGATTTGGGAAAATCTTTGTAATCCGTTTTCGGCCAGAGATTTGGCTGTTAAGGGGTCAAAGTTCAACGATTTGACCTTTGAGAACTCCGTCAATTTTGGGTCTAAACTCTTGAAATTTTAGATATAGGTTCCTTGGACATGGATCTAACTTAATAACTTGATTAGACCCCAAAATAATAAATGTTAAGAGGTCATAATAGAGGTCAAAGTTAAAAAAATTACCGCTTTTTTTTTGCTCAACATACACCTCTAAACACCCGGGCAACACCGGGCTGAAATGCTAGTATAATAAAAAGAAAAGATATGCTGGAATAAATATAATAACACAAAAAATATTTTTATCCTTAATGTTTTGATGAAGGAATATTAATCTGAAATATTGTTTAAAAAATGAAATTACTATTTCCTTTACACGGAAGTGGGTTTTATTTTCAATATTATTATTATTATTATCAATGTCTAATAAGCATCCAAGTTTTCTTTGAATGATAGAGGATATAATCTTTCAAATCAGATCTATATTGGGACATTATCAGTTAGCTCCACTTAATAGTTAATATTATGTTATATCCAGGCACCTCTTTGATCTATATCTACTGAAGTTACTTTCTGTTGGCTAACCCGATGATGTTTATGTTCATGGATTTGAGCCCAGAAGCATATTTTTTTTATTTTATTTTTTTTATTCCATTTTCACCTTAAACAAGTCACAGTGCTACTTTGATGCAGTGGGATACTATCGGGGACATAAGTTGGGGGATACTATTTAGGGAGTTGAGCAGTAAGATGTCTGTTCACATTACACCTGAACTTCTGCATGTCAGTACAGTTGGGAAAACAGGGACCCGGAAAGGAGTTCCAAAGACTTGCAGTTCTGGGGAAGAAACTATTAGAGTAGAAGGCTGTCTTACATCTAAGGATCTCTACTGTCCAAGGGTGGGATTTTGCTGTTTGTTGAGTTTGTTGGGGGTATTTACATCGAGGGGGTACAAGAGCTTGTAGTTCCTCAGAGCATCCACCATTAAAATACTTATAAAACAGGTAGAGGGATGCAACATTTCATCGATGGGATAGAGGCTGAAGCCTAGATCACAGTTCAGGAACTAACAGGTTGGTTCGAACCCTGTCCAAGAATGTGAGACTAGTAGCAGATGCCCCAGCCCAAATGTGACAACAATACTCCATACATGGGCGAATAGTGGCCTTGTAGAGGTACAGGATACTTTCAGGCGTTAGTAACTTTCTAGCATGGTAGAGAGAGCCCATCTTTCTCGCAGCCTATATTCTGCATATCGATATGCTCAAGTAACAATTAGTTTCGTCACTAAAGAAAATCAAACTCCAAAAGCCTTTGAGCGATATCTTAACAAAATCTTTCTCCTTATGTTTTATTGCGATTGAATTTTGTAAGGAAAGAGATTAAGGTCATCATGAAGGATACTCAACTGATGTTCTCGAAATACCATTTATTTTGTGATAGCGGCGTGTAGATTTCTTTTTGTGATTCCTCAAAGCGTTATCGTGAAATCTGAATATTATCAGGAATTATGGCTGAACAATGTCGGCCACTGTGGCCTTTGTTCTATCTCCCGAAACGTAGTCATCAAACGTTCAATTACTTTAAAATCAAGCATATTCTTCCTGTAAAAATATTTCCTTTATTATTGCTGAGTCATAAAAACTGATTTTGTGGTAAAATCTGTGTAGTATAGTGTCCAGTTGGATTCAATTTGCTGTCAATAATTTTCCCCACTCTTTATCTGTGCCTAAATCAAAACGTAGATTCAATCCATGAACAAAGCTTCTTTCTTAGAAGTGCATGCCTGTGGAACTCTCCTCCGTTTGCCTGTTTCCCACCTGACTACAACTTGGATGTCTTCAAGTCCAACATAAACAAATTCCTGATATCCCCCTTAAGTAAGACACTTTATCAAATCTCCATTACTAACCATTACTATGATATTATCCCATTGATTACTGTACACGCAATAACCGTTATCCCCGAGTGGCTTTCGGGCTTTGATAAGTACTGACTTTCATGTAAAAAAAAAAAAAATCTTCTCGGCCTGCTGTCTACACGACTTGCAAAATATGGAAAAAAATGTAAAGCAAAACCTTGAAATGAAAAAAAAAAGGTCCTTTTTTTTTCTCCGCCGTATAAATGCTGTTTAAATTTAAATTAATATTTATAATTGTAGAAAACAATACAACGCAATTAAAAACAAACAAAAAACAAATTCGGCGAACATAAGGCCTTCATTAGGATTAGAATTAGCTAGTGTTTTTATTTTCTTTTTCTTTCCTTGCATTATGGTGTCACCAGAAAAGTAAAACCCGTGTAATCTTCTTCGAAGGTGGTAAATTAAAATGTTTTAAATCAGGAGGAATGTGTGGCTCGTGCGTGAAATAATACAAAGAAATCACTTATCTGAACTATATTCAAAACGGGTTATGCTAATTTAATGTTTTAAAAATAAGATAATGCATAAGATTTTGAAATGTCGTACATATAGTAATCTACAAACATCCACAATTTAGGTATTATTGATTCGCATATTTACTTGTTAAACAGCTTCTAATAAACTCATATTCTGTAACATTCGATATTGATTTGCTTTGTCAGACTCGTTTGATGTTGCTATGACGCTGAATACAGATACTACATTTTGAAATATCTATTTGCAGAAAATATAAATTTACATTTTAAGGTACAGGGACATGAAGCGTCTGGGGGAAAACGAAGGAAGCGTCGTTGGTTATCCTTGGTCTAAAGTGATAAAACTGTATATCCTACTCTTAACTAGAATTATCTCAGTCACCACAATACCACATTTGCAGTCCTGGATATGACCTTAAACTATATCCGATGGCGTGTTCCCAGCTTGCGGGCTTTGGTGAGTATGGATTCACCCCTTAATTGCCATTGCTCCCAGGTCCACTCTGACCCGGAGTGGTAGTACCTGTTAAGGTCCCAACTATGGGTTAAATAGAAACTGACTGGAAAAAATATATACATATTCTATTAAAAACCTTTTCTTCACAATCACTGGATTCGGCATTAAATGACCTAAAAAGGGTTGATATGCCGTAAAACAAAAACAACCAACCAACAACCACATTTACTCTAGAAGCCGTGCTACTTAAGATATCTCGACATTTGTTGGTAATTTTATTTTTCAAAAATAAATTTATGTACGAAAATTCATGTATAATAACGCAGGGAACACACACCCACACAAAAAGACCAAGACCTTTCCAATAATTTATGAATAATAAACCGCTTACTGTTTTCCCGATTGTTTAGGACCGAAAACAAACAGACCTATCTCTAAATAAGAGTGGGATCTAAGTAGGAGGAAAATAGAAACGAATGATGGGGTTTGGAGAATCGGTGGTGTTCTTCCAAGATAGTTGCACTTTGGGTGAGGCCGAGGACAAAAAACAAAACAAAAAAAAAGAACAAACAAACAAATAAACAAACAAAACAAAAAAAAGAAATAAACAAAAACAAAAACCACCACCAACAACAACAAAAAAAAAAGAAAAGAAAAAACAACAACAAAAAAACAAGGAAAATGGAGAGTGGGTATTTTGGAGTGGGGGTTGTGGCAAATTACTTTAATATTAGCCAAGAAACCATAAAAATAATCGTTCATGACAAGGCATTTTGAAATGAATGAAAATAAAAACTGATTTTATTTATTATTGCATTAGTTTTGTGTTGTGGTGTGGTCACCTTACAGATAATAATGAAATCTTTTACTTACTATAAAGACAGGGAAAATATGTCTCTTAGCGTTGTTCACACGTTATGTACAAGTCATGCGCATTTTGCAGACGGACAGATAGGTCTGTGTTTACCATGACAGCATGAATGAACAATGCAAGATGATATTATTATTATTATTATTATTATTTTTGTTGTTGTTGTTGTTGTTTTGGATATCGTTATAGACACTGCAAAAACCATATGAGTGAGATAAATAAATTATGACTAAAAAACAGCAATTCTTTCCCCTTTGTCAGAAACATCGCCCATCAGGGAAAAGGTCGTTTCAAGAATTTTCTAGACTCTTGGTTTTGGGACCGAGGTAAAAAAAAAAAAAAAAAAAAAAAAAAAACTCAGTGGCGCCGAGACGAGAAGCTAATACGTAGGAATTCGAATATCGCTTTCTTTACCCTTAAGGAATTTTATTTTTTATTTTCCATTTTTTAAAAATAAATTTTAGGAACTCGAGAGAATAACATGAAAAAAAATTTACCTGAAAATTTTTGTAGACTTTTGTATAATCAGTGAATAACAATAAATTCGGTATTAGTTTAGAGCGAGTTATCCTCGCGTAAAACCACAATTTCTAATATAAAAGAAATTATTTTATACGAGTATTAAACAATACTTCAAGTAATCTACATCAACCTTTTAAAATTTCTAATGTTTATTTTTGCCAATAAATGCATTGCTGGTAGTTTCTTACTCTCTCATGCAAATATTAAATATATTTTTCACGACATTTTATAAATATGTTTTATTTGCACTATCTATAAAGCAACAGAAGCGAGGTAAAAGTAGAAATTGACACACCACGTACTGTACCAACAACACTTACAGAACATGTATAAACTGGTACAATTTATGCGTTTTAGTCCCAAAAGGTTTTATTTCGTTATTCTCAGATAAAGCCGTTTCCAATTATTAGCAAACAAACAAACATAAATACATACGAGTGACAAAATCCGGCACTTAGGAATCAGAAGATTCTTCCATCAAGGTCATAAAAACACGTCTTAAGTTGTTTTCACGTTTTCCTATTGTTTTTTTTTTTTTTTTTAAGTTTAGGTCAAAAATCAGTAAATAACAAATAAGACATGACGCTCGACCTTTTAAGATATAAACACCCAACCCAAATCCTGTTTATTCGGTAGAAAATTGGATCTCTGGTTAAAGATGTAAAACTTCCGGATAAAGACATTCAGTTTCCGGTTCAAGTATTTTAAAAAGGAAAACCTGATCTGACCGGTTGTATCTAGAATTTGTTTGAGTTTTTTTTTTTTTTTTGTAAATAAAACACTTTCCTTGAACTATTCCCCAATTGTTTTCTTTTTCTTTTTTTTTACTTTTATATTTCTTCCTGCAGGATTGACCGAAATCTTCGCTTTTGTGCTCAACAAGTTTCAAGTTAATCCCATGCTTATATTTCTAAGAAAGCGTAAAGTCTGTTGACAACCACAAACAAAAACAAACAAAACAAAAAAAAAAAAGTGAAGCATGCATGGTCCCCCGTGAGTGCACAGTGAACGAAACATAAAAAATGACTAAGTTCAGCATTGCCCCTCCCACACTATTTAGTTCCAAAAGTCACCAGAAGAGTCAAATCCTGGTGAAAATGAACAAACAGTGCAGTTTTAAACCTTAACATATGTAAATTTGAGTTCTGCACCGTGCAAAAAAAAAAAAAAATAAAAAATAAAAAAATAAAAAAATAAAAAATAAATAAATAAAATAAGTAAATAAAAATAACTAACTCCGTCATTTCCCTCCTTCCTATTTAGCCCCAAAAGTCCTCAAGGCCTTAACATATTAAAATTTGAGTTCAGCACCATGCAAAACTGCTAAATAGAAATTCACAGAAAATTTTGGACAAATATGATAAAATAATCCCAAAAATAGAATGTTTTTATTAGCCCTAAAAGAGCCCCTAGAGCACATCCAAGAGTTATCGTGAAGTATAGATAAACAAAATTATATAGAAATCAGTTATTTACAACTTTTCAGAAAGTTTTATAAAAATCCAAGACATCAATTTATTTTAATAAGCACAAAAGTGTCAATTTTAGCGATTTTAACTCAAAATGCTCCCCTAGGGGGCAACCGGAGTTTTCTCAGAAAATCCGTTCTGTTACTTTTTACTTATATTTAATGTTTATGCAAAATTTCAAAAAATTCCAAGGCGTAGTTATTGAGAAAAGTGCGAATGGACGAACTGATGAACGACAAGGATGAATTTATAGGTCCACCCTCCTTTTGTCGGGGGACCAAAAAAAAAAACAAAAAAACAAACAAGCAAAAAAAAAAAAACAAACAAAAAAAAACAAAAACAAAAAAAAAACTACTACATACACCTTTTAGGATTTACATTCTCATACGTAGACAATTACAATGATATTATAAATATTAATCTATATACTTATAAAGTTGATTTTTTTTCTCGCTCTGGCATTGATATTAAAAGCTTACTTCTTCTATTGTACTCATATTTATTTGCTTCTCCACGAAAGCAAAATGTGACACAAGGTCGTTTTTAATGCCGGGGGGGGGAACCAGCTCCCTAAAAAGAGGCACTCTGAAAATAGTCTGAAAAATGTCTTTAGTATAAAAGGGGTTTCCCTACATTGACCAAGGACAAATCAACCCAAGTGTAGCATCAAAGCAGATACTTACTTGCATACACTTTATTTCATTCGGAAGCCACTCGAGGATAATGATTCTTGCGTGTAAAGTACGATAGTGTTGAGATTTGATAAAGTGTCTTACTTAAGGGGGCGGTTTATCAGGAATTTGTTTATGTTGGACTGGAAGACATCCAGGTTGTAGTCAGGCGGGAAACAGGCGAACGGAACAGAGTTCCACAGGTGTGCACTTCTAAGAAAGAAACTTTGTTCATGGAATCTATGTTTTGGTTTTGGCACAGATAAAGAGTGGGGAAAATGTTTGACAGTGGTTCCAGCTAGGCGGGTGTTTTCCGTGAAAGATTGGCGAGAGGGGGGACACCCGGAATTGGAGCTCAGACGAGCACTTGCCATGGAAGTAACAATAAAACAGACAGGCTCGCAACGTCTCTCCTGTGGGAGAGAGGTTGAAGGGAAGAGAAAAGGACATCACCCACTAGGTCACGAAGCCTATTTTGTACTCTGTCAAGGCAGGATAGGCTGTTTTTAGCAGCTCGTGCCCAGATGTGGCAGCAGTACTCCATCCTTGGACGTACTTGGCTTTTATATAGATCGAGAATTGCATCAGCAGTGAGATATCTTCTAGAGCGGTAGAAGTATCCCACCATTTTTCATTGTTTCTATGGCAACTATTAATTTTAACCATGATATAAATACTATCTTTAGAAATAGTTATATCAATGCCAATAACAGTAAAAAATATATGTTTGTCATTTATTTAGTTTCCTCCTCTACAATGTTAAAGAAACATATTTCTAACCATTTAAGTCCGTTTGTTGTTTATCGCGTATACACAAGACAACTTTCATCGAACTAAAACATTGAAATAAACTCTTACAATCCATTATCTTATTCATCTTATAAAATAAGACCGTAACGAGAAAATATATTAAAAAAAACACACACACACACATTTAACCTAGTTTAAAATAGTTCAGGACGCTAGATATCTACTCTCCCCGCTAAATAGAACACACAAATGAAGGGGTGAACCGGAGGTCAACTAGGCTTTTATCCTGTAAGTGCCTGATCATTGGCTGATTAGGAAGGGTGCGGTAGAAACTAGAAAGCTGATTGATAACTAAAAACTCAATAAAATGTGTGTATATAAAAACACGAGACTATCATCTCCTCGCATAAGCCTGATGAATCCTAGCGTGGATGAAACGCGGAATATTCTGTGTAGCTTAATTGCCATATATATTTTATAACTTACTTCCTAGCTCTACCTACATATTGAGCACTGTTTACGCATAAACTTATACTTTCGTATATTAATGTATGTGATTAAATGAAGTAGTTATATATATATATATATATATATATATATATATAGAGAGAGAGAGAGAGAGAGAGGTGTTTATATATATATATATATATATATATATATATATATATATATATATATATATATATATATATATATATATATACACACCTCTACAAATGCAAAGTGACCAGACGGGCAACTGGTAGCTTATTTATTTTAGAGGAATTCACTTTTTCTGGTCAAGGCAAGCGGAATTTGACACACACACACACACACACACACACACACACAGACACACACACACACACACACACACACACACACACACACACACACACACATATATATATATATGTGTGTGTGTGTGTGTGTGTGTGTGTGTGTGTTTATCCTAAAATAAGGACTGTAACCCCCCCACTCCTTCCTCCACCCTTAATGACCGGCTACGACCTGCCATTTTGTATAAGAACGCGGTAGAGGATAGCTTGCTATGTGCGCATCGAATAAACCCCAAAACGAAGCCATCGAGATGTGAGCTTGATTTTTAAAAGGTTAAATTGTACTGCAAATTTATTTCACGTATCAGTGCTTTTGTTGCGATATATATGCATAGAATTCTGCAATGTGTCTTAGAACGGTGGATTGAAGAACTACCACTGCAGCGGGGTAAATAAAGACTAACCTTACTTATCCCCGCCAGTTTTAGCGACTAAGCAGTATTGTGTAAGGTGGACTTATCTTCAAACACTTTCTCACAGAGCATAACTACCGACTTAAGTAAAATACTTAGTTCTTTTTTTCTTTATTTTTGTCTTGTTTGTGTCTGTTTATGTCCTTTATGTATGTGCGATAGTGCACGATACCTCTCGTATACATGAGAGCTATACACTATCTCTGCGTCAGAACCACATGTAAAAGAATTCTGGGCCCGGTGTTGCCACACACACCAAAATATGAAAAATGTCAATTACAAATAATCCAAACCGTGGGACCCAAAAGAAAGGCCTGTTTTTTATGATCAGCAGGTGCTCCTTCGGTAACCAGCATGGGAGACCCGGTCGTAATCCTACGAATGTTGGCCAACTTTCTAATTTCAGAAACTTAAGTAACATGCTCACTGAACAGGTAAGTATAACCTCTAATTTCAGGGAACAAAATGATACCAACCAAATACAACACAACCATGATAACCATCAAAACAGAAAAAAAAAAAAAAAACGAAAAAAGAAAGAAATGGACAACAAAACAGAATAGACTCGTAATGGAATGCTATCATAGAAGTCATCTTAAATATTAATGGAGGTTATCGGAAACGAATGAAAGAACTATGGGATTTGTCCAGTGACTACCATACGACAGAACAAAGAATGACGGACCAAGCTAGACTGATACTCAAGAGGGGCTGGCTCTCTAAACTAGAGCTAACAGAAATACAGTGAAAAATAAATGATGAACCTGAACAAGAAGCATCCCCCAATGGAACTGCACGTAGAGAAACCCCACAAGTAAAAACACCAAAGGCGGACGACCCACGAAGACCGAACTCTACAAACGTGGAAACCGAGAACAATGAAACAGAACTAACAGAGAATTAAACAGATGAAATAAATAAAATAATAAAGGAAAAAACATCGTTAAGAAATCAAGAAATTATAAACGGAAACGAAGAAGGCTAATAAAATCCTCCCACACATCCTAACAAGCACAGATTTAAACAACTTAATTTACGCAGGCACCAAAATGGTAAGTATGAATCTCAAATCAGAAAAACAACTGGGGACAAGCGAACCGATAAAACCTGAATGGGAAATACGACTACAAACTCAAATATACAAACATAAAAAAGAAACCAAAATGATCAACAGGAAGAAAGCAATGTGGAGAAAATGGAATATTGGAAATGTAACTGGAAGGGAGGAGTAAACAAGAAACATGAAGAACTGAACCAAAAAATAAAAGCAAAAGAAGCGAGATTGAGACGATATGTTAAAAATACTGACAGCACAACTGAGGGAACACATCTACCACTCACTGAATAACCGTGGACTCATCCCGGAGGAACAGAAAGGATGCCAAAAAGGAAAAAGAGGAACACATGATCTGCTATATATAGATCAGAAGATCCTAAAGGAGGTAAAAAGAAGGAGAAAGAATTTAGTTATGGCATGGATCGACTACAAAAAAGCGTACGAAACGATCACCCCAAGCATGGACAATAGAATGTTTAAAAATGTATAAAATACCAAACCAGGATAATCAACGTGATTGAAAATGCAATGGTAACATGGAGATTGGAATTGACAGCTGATGGACAACACATAACAGAAATTAACATACAAAGAGGCATCTTCCAAGGAGACTCACTATCACCACTACAGTTCATCATAGCCATGATGCCCCTGAACAGTATTCTGAGAAAGTGCCAAGCCGGTACAAGTTTTCTAATACAGAGGAAAAATTGAACCACCTGATGTACATGGACGATTTGAAACTTTTTGCAAGGACTAAAAAGGACCGAGAGATACTAATTAACACTATCAGGATCTTCAGCCAGAATATCCAAATAGAATTTGGAATGGAAAAGTGCGCACTACTAATTATAAGAAAGGGAAAACTGGAAACGGCAGAAGGCATGAAACTACCAAATCAAACAGATATGAGGGCACTAGGGGAGCAAAACGACTATAAATACTTGGGAAACACTGAAAAAATTTAAAAATCCCAGAAAACAGAGAGACAAATGACAAAACAAGAAAAGAAAAATGGGAAGAGAAACAACTGCACGGGGGATTCATAAGAATGACAAAAGATGAGAATAACAAAAACACCTGGACATGGATGCGAAAAGGACATGTAAACCGAGAAACTGAACCCCCAATAACTGCAGCACAATATAACTCGATAAGAACCAACCACATCAAAGCAAAGATCGATAAAACACAATAAAACAGCAAATGCAGACTCTGTGGACAAAGAGACGAAACTATACACCATATAGTAAGTGAATGCAGCAAACTGGCCCAAAAGGAATACAAAAACAGGCACGACCAAGTGGAGAAGGCAGTACACTGGGAATTATGCAAACAACTGCATTTTGAATGTACAGACAAATGGTACAAGCATAAGCAACAGTACTTGAAAATGAGAACCACAAAATCCTATGGGACATGGACATACAGCCGGACAAACCAATCCAAGCAAGAAGGCCAGATGTCGTAATAATTAACAAGAAAGAAAAATCATGTCAAATCATAGATTTTGCTGTCCCAGCTGACCACAGGGTGAGTATGAAAGAAAAGGAAAACCAGAACAAATACCCAGAGCTAGCCAGAGAGTTAAAAGGGATTTGGATGATGAAGAAAATCAAAATAGTACCTATAATAGTAAGAGCACTAGGAACAATTCTGAAAAACTTTGAAAAAAGAATGGGAGAAACTGGAATCAGAGGAATGGTTGCAAAGACAACGACTAACGATAATGAAAATGCCTGAAATATTAAGAAAAACCCTTGAATGCGGAGAATAATACACATGAACCACATGCGTGAGCCAGACAAACTGCTGCAGAGGCAAAACATGAAGAAGCGTCACAGGGAATGAAGAACAATGAAGCTGCATATCAACAAGTTCTACATCCCCATCATGCATCTCCTCCCATTGTCCCATCACTCCCCCCCTCCAAAATGTGTGAAACCAAATAACCGAGAAGGGTCAAGGAGGATGGAAAGACCGAGGAGAGAGCGTTGACCAGACCTCTGCTGGACAAACGCAAAGAGAACTAGGACCTTGGGGAGGCTTAGTGCCATTCAAATTCCAGTATAGACCAATGACCGCTGCCAGCAAGAAATCGGTGGTGAGAGGCTGTTGCGATAACGCAAATTTATCTGAAAATACTATCGAAGGAGATGAAGAATGCTGGACGTCTGGGGAGACTTGTTGTCACTCAGTTTCCAGGGAAAACCACATGTTTTTCAATCAGATTTCTGATGACTTGTGTGAAAGCTCCATGTAATAATAATAATAATAATAATAATAATAATAATAATAATAATAATAACAACCCACATGAGTTACAAACGCTAATCGTCTATGCACAAACTGCAACAGAAGCAAATAAATAAATAAATAAATAAATAAATAAATAAGAAACATAAAGAAAAACAGAAAGAAACACCACATGGAGCCAAGAAAGCTGAAACCGCAAATTAATGACCCCCCCACCAAAATGTAGTGTCAGTATCGACGAAATAGTCGCGAAGAGTCAAGAAAGAAAGCACTAACTAGACCTCCACTAGATGCATATGAAAGGATATGGGATCTTGGGTAGGTGTGTTGTCACCAAAATCCCAGTGAAGACCAATGATCCTTGACAACGAGAAGTTAATGGCAAGCGGCTGTTATAATAACGCAAATTCC
>NC_136496.1:123597961-123625461 GCF_053919585.1 Euprymna scolopes | reverse complement strand
GCCCCATTCTGCTCATCTTCCCATTCTCACCCCCACAGCAACTTCCTTTTTCCCTAACCCCCTCCTTTCTCATACCCACTTCCTGGGCCACACAACAACCCCCCAAAACAAAACAAAAAACAGGGACTGAAGAAAATTTAAGTTGATCTTATTTAAATTCAACATGTAAAAAAAGAAAAATGGACGCCCCCACCTCTCCCTTTCACCACATGGTTAACAGAAA
The DNA here is from genome assembly GCF_053919585.1 of Euprymna scolopes. Taxonomy (NCBI): domain Eukaryota; kingdom Metazoa; phylum Mollusca; class Cephalopoda; order Sepiida; family Sepiolidae; genus Euprymna; species Euprymna scolopes. The sequence goes on along the minus strand of NC_136496.1, from coordinate 123,625,238 downwards.
ATCAGCCTATCCCATCAACATGTGCGTAGCATTAGAAAGAACTGTCAAGGATACTTGGCGTTACCCCGGATTGGATAAAATAAACATTTCGCGAAACGTACCTAACTGTTACATAAGGAGGGACTTGTTAGAATGGAAACGGGAGAATATCATCTTTAAAGTCAGAAGTGACTCCGACGGAAACGATGAAAACACGCAATTCTGTCTCTTTTAGCTGGCGAGACTCAAGTTGAAAAGACGTGTCTGGTGCTGTCCCCAGTAGAGACCAGCATGCACAGTGTGGCTATTTTATCTATCTTTCTGTCTTTCTCAATTTCTCTGTCTGTCTGTTTGTATGTCTGTCTGCCTATTTCTCTCTTTCTCTCTCTTGCGCATGTAGAAGTTGTCTTTCTAATGCTATCCTGTAATCATCCTTTTAAATAAGTTTTTGTTGCAAACATCAGTGTCCAAATGGGTTCATTTTATCAACAGAAGAATGTGCGTTCACAACGACGACACAGGTGTATAATACGTTATACACCGATCGATAAACGGAAATATAACACAAATACCAATCGAGCAGTCTTCACAAGTACACGATGGAACAATAAAATTGTCGCCCTAGAAAAGACGACATGATTCCATTTCCGTTTGATGAAAACCGTTTTTTTTTGCAGACCATCTACTAGTTGGCCAGTTGTGTACAAATCCCAAGAGCGATAGGAGCCTTCTAGCATGTCTGAAAGTGACACAATGTTCAACGAACGAGATCGGAAATGCACAGCTGTACAACTCATGCTCTCTATCGATCCAAGTTATAACAACAGGTCCATTGCCAACACTCTCAAAATGCAAATCCAGACGGTTCAACGCATGCGGAACGTCCCCAGGGTGATGAAAACAAAGTTTATGGCCACGGTTATGTAGTTTCAAGTGAGGGACACATCATGCCCCATCACATCTTCGAGGTCAGCTTGAAAGTCAGCACCAAAGTGGATGTAATTAAGAGTGTGGCGATCCTCTGGTGAAATCAGGTGGCCACTGGCAGACCCTGGGTGTGGCAGCAGAACTCGGCGCTGGCTCACAAGTCCAAATAGACACAGACTTGGCTTCAGAAGGAGTTTGTACCTTTTTCTTACTTGTTCCCTCTTCCCTGGCCTGAACTACTTCGTTTCGTCATACATCGATAACATCACCAACATGACCTCCTACAGCACAAAAGCCAGCTTGATCGCCGCCATCCGCCGAGTATTCGTCGAGCTGTCGTCGGTGCTTGTGGAAAAAAGCATGCTCCTAGTTCTGTACCCCATATCAAGACGGTGATTGAGGCTAAATGCGGCTACATTGAATAGATCTCAGCTCTACTACATAATCAAGATACCTGAATTAACTTTTTCAATAAAAGCTTTAAAATAAACCTGTAGCGTTGTTTTCTTTAGGGCGACAAATTTTATTGTTCCGCCGTGAAATTTTGTTTAGTTCACCCATCGTTTTCACTTACTACACATTATCTAATTAATTCGTACTAGCAGCAACTGTGGAAATTTCACATCGGCATATTTCATGTTATACAAGGGCCAGACAATATTTTTCGGACACTTTGAAAAAAGTACTCCAAGCTGATTACTAGTGCCAAAAACTTTTGAGATTGTAAGTATGTAGTTGAGGAGTGTACTAGTGTAATCATTTTTGTAATTTGGCTTTGATAATTTTAGTTTTTTGTGATTTTTGCAAAAACTTGAGCGACCCTATTTTTCGGACATGACAAAAAATCCTATTTTATTAAGAGCTATGTTCATGTGTATGGTGCTGTATGCAAAATTTCTGTCATCATTAGAATCAATTATCTGTTCTATTCCACTGGCAAAACAATTAAGTTTAATGAGGTAAAATGCATTCAAAAGAAGTCATTAGTTTGGCACAGAAGAAGCGGGAAGATGGCATCATCATCAGAAGAATCGCCACGGATTTGAAGCTGTCGAAATCAACGGTCGAATACATGCTGAAGACAAACTCCGAGCCGAAAAAAAGAGAGGACGGAAAAGATCAATTGGCAAGAGGACTGAAAGGAGAATGAAGAGGACTGTGACAGGGCTTTGGCATCTGGAGAAAAAGTTACAGCAAGAAAAGTGAAGGAGAAATGTGAATTGGATGTAAACGTCCGAACAGTACAAAGAATGCTGCATAAGATTGGTTTGAAGTATGCAAAGGCCAAGAAAAAATTACACTAACAAAGAAACATAAAGGAGCAAGACTGGAGAGTGTTGAAAGGTGGTTAACAAAGCATGTTGACTTTAAGAAGGTTATATTTACTGATGAGAAGCGTTTCAAGTTTGATGGGCCCGATGAATGGTGTACTTGGTCGAGAAGGGGTGATCCTGTTGTACTGAACAAACGACAGATGGGAGGAGGAAGAGGAGGAGTTATGGTTTAGGGTATTATCTTTGTTAATGGAAATATATGGTTGGAGTAGCTGAAAGGACGACAGAACAGCGAAAGCTACAAAGTTGCTGGACGAGAAAGGATAAGAAGATGGAGAATGATTTCGTTCTGCAGCAAGACAATTGCAGCATCCATGTGTCAAAACTCATGAAAGAATGGATGGCTAAAATGACTACTTTGCAAAAAGCCCAGATCTAAATTTAATGGAAAATATTTGGGAAATGCTTGCGCAACTTGTCTATGATTGACCTGAAAGAACAAAAGAGGCTCAACCATGGGAACGAATACTCGATGCCAAAAAAGAAAAAAAAAGAAAAGAAAAAAAGCAACTAATAGAAACACGTAGAGATGTTATTGTGCATATGTTTGATCATTATGAAGAGATTGATAAAAGTTATTGAGATATTACAGACTGTAAGCAGTTTTTCAACGATGTCCGAAAAATAATGTCGCGTGTGTTTTGTAAAAAATGATGAAAATTAAATATTTTTCCTTACCTAATTGATTTTCTTCCATTTTTATTACAGGAATTGTCTTTATATGTTTATGTTATTCTATTGAAGGAATTTCGCCACTCTATGGTACTCGAAAAGTCGAATACCTAAGTGTCCGAAAAATATTGTCGGGCCCTTGTATATTGCTAATGAGTATTCTGTGGACTTTCATCGTGGAGACCCCGCGATACTATGGTAGCTCTTTCGTTAAAACTAAAATTATTTAAGTAATCTGGTTAATGTAGTGTCAGAATAAATCTGATTATTATGGTATATTTACAATATCATTATAGGAATCTGTGACATATTTCGATAGTATGGACGTACGGCACGAACAGAATCCCACGATATCATTATACCATATTTAGAAAGAACATATACTGCATTTTGATTCTAGTCAAAAGACCAAGAAGATATATTTTAGTTTCACTTATGGACCAAAAGCGACATCATGTTTTATATTTCATTTTATTTATTGAGTCTTCGGTGATCACGAGATCCTTCATTAAAAAGGATGGTAGAATGTGAGAACACATTATGAACATTAAATTAGTGTATTTATCTATTAATTTAATGTTCGTAGCATGCTATCACCTTCTTTTCTTCTTTTTAATAAATAGGATCTCCCGATCGACTAATTTATAATCTGTAAACCGTGACACATACTCACGTACGGTGAAGCTACTATAATATTCATGTATAGATTATAGAGTCGCCTTCAAACCTTGATAAGAGGTGACTTATTAGTATATGTGTTAGCTTCCTTCAATCTTGACAGACTATGGATATCCACTTTAAGGCTGCCTGCGCGTGGAATTTTTGTGGAAAGAGTTGCGCAATCTCTAACCACATCTCTTTTGAGTCGACATTGTTAAATACCAGGGGCAAGTGGAGGTTCAAGATGACTGGAATCAATGACGATATAAGCGGAGAGCACATGCAGTAACCAAATTCCCAAATGGTCACCCATCTGGTACTCGCCACGCTCAACGTTTCTTAACCTCCGAGATCTTACGAGAACTGGTGCATCTGCATTTCTCTCTCTCTCTCTCTCTCTCTCTCTATATATATATATATATATATATATATATATATATATATATATATATATATATATATATATAATCTAGTCCCTGTGTATGCGGAACGGTATCTACTAAACTACTCTGTCATTTTTCTGTAGACTTAAAACTTGATATATGAGCTATTCGAACCTGCGAAACAAATTGATTTTTAGCCAGAAAAAAGCTGCCGAAAAGTGAAAATCGAAAAACTGGAACTTGGCAGTCGTAAGCCGAATTAATGTGTATCCTTTACTCGTGCACAAATGTACATTTACATTTTTAAGTAGGTCAAGTGGTAAAGTTTGATATGCTTGTGGTCTTAACTCAAATGGTAGCAAATAACGCTGGATACGTAAATGTTTTGATTTCGATTCTAGCTGATGGCGCCAAAGTCATATTAAAAAAAAAAAAACTTTTAGAATCACTACAATATATTAAGTAAAATATAATAATCAATAGAAAACTGGATTTATAATAATAAATGCGAAATATGCATAAATTAAAACATCATTTTTAAGCGCATTTTACGACCGGACAACGCTTGACGGCTTGCGTATATATATATATATATATAATGATTTTCCAAAGCCGAACCAATGTCGCAGCCCACAAGAGCCAAGAAAGCCAACAAACCGGAAGTTAAAGACTCGAGTTTCGCCCTCATTTGGGCTCATCAGTTAGACATATCCGCACGCAGGATTTGAAACCCGAACCTCTTGCATGCTAGGCGAGCACTCTACCAACTGAGCAAACACGCCACACACACAAGAAAGTCTATTAACTTACACGGGCTGCTTTATCTGTGTAAGTTAATAGACTTTCTTGTGTGTGTGGCGTGTTTGCCCAGTTGGTAGAGTGCCTCGCCTAGCATGCATGAGGTTCGGGTTTTAAATCTTGAGCGTGGATATGTCTAACTGATGAGCCCGAATGAGGGCGAAACTCGAGTCCTGGACTTTCGGTTTATTGGCTTTCTTGTCTCTTGTGGGCTGCGACATTAGTTCGGCTGTGGGAAATCATTATATATATATTCTCTCACACTTTCTGACCATATATATATACATATATATATATATATGTATATATATATATGTGTGTGTGTGTGTGTGTGTGTGTGTGTGTGTGTGTGAGAGAGAGAGAGAGAGAGAGAGAGAGAGAGAGAGAGAGAGAGAGAGAGATTCGTCAGTTTAAAAAGCCGGTACAGATTTTTAAAGAAGATAAACACATTTATTTGTTGAAAATCAAGTTTCGCGATATAACACCATCATCTAGAATGGAAGCATTTTTTTAATTTCCTCGTGTATTGGTGTCACCACAAAAGTAAAAACCGCGTGATCTTCAACAGTATTTTTTTTTAATCTTCAAAATCAGGAGTTTAGTTCGTATGAAATGAATAAGGAATTTTATTTCAAGCAAATAAATGTTTGCTCATATTAAAAACAAAAAACAAGAAAAAAAAAACGACAAAAAAAAAACAACAAAAACTGCGCTGTATTTGCGGTCTGAACCTACGAATTTCTATTCAAATTAAAACAAAAATTACAACTTCTCTCTCAGTTATATATATATAGAGCCCCATAATATAACACACATATAACACACATATTCCAATTATAGTACTCAAAAAACTTCAACCTGAATTAGCGCCCATACTTACAAAACTGTTTAAACGTTGTCTTAAGGAGAATAGTTTCCCATCTCCGTGGAAAATCTCATCAGTATGCCCTATATTTAAGAATTCAGGTGATCGCTCATCCCCCTCTCAGTACAGGCCAATAAGTCTCCTGTGCGTCATGAGTAAGTTGCTAGAATCTGTGTTAAATACAGAAGTAATCAAACATCTCAACAAAAATAACCTTCTTAGTGACACTCAATATGGTTTCCGTTCTGCTAGATCTACAGCAGATGTCCTTACAGTTATATCGCATAGGATTAGCAAATCTCTCGACGGTGGCAATCTTTCTAGGGCAATTGCTCTTGACATATCTAAAGCCTTTGATAGGGTATGGCATAAAGGTTTACTTCATAAGATCGCTAGCTATGGTATAGCTGGAAAAGTCTTCTCAATTATTAAATCATTTCTTTCTGATAGGTTCATAAGAGTAGTAGTTGAGGGGCAAAAATCAGAAGCTCACAGTATTAATGCCGGTGTCCCTCAGGGATCCATCCTGGGCCCAACTCTTTTCCTGATCTACATTAATGATCTTCCAAATCATATCCTTACATCATTTGTAGACATTTATGCTGACGACACTACCATTTATGGTAGCACATCTAAGACAGTAAATGACCAAGTTCTCTCCAATTCTCTCTCCTCTGATCTTGAGCACGTAGTACAATGGGGAAAGGAGTGGCTGGTTACTTTTAATGCATCTAAAACCAAGCTTCTCTCTTTACATCATCAACATTCTAATTCACATTTGTCATCAATTGAAATAAATGGCTCTCGTCTTCAGGAGGCCTCAAGTTTTGACAAGCTTCTGGGCTTGACCATTACTCCTGATCTTAAATGGAACACGTATATCAAATCTGTTGCCAAGGCCGCTGGAAAAATGGTGGGATCTTTCTATCGATCCAGTAGATATCTCACTGCTGATGCAATTCTCTACCTATATAAGAGCCAGGTACGTCCAAGGATGGAATACTGTTGCCACATCTGGGCAGGAGCTGCTAGAAAGGACTTGTCCTGCCTTGATAGAGTTCAAAATAGACTTCGTAGCCTCGTAGGAGATGTCCTTTTCTCCTCCTTGCAACCTCTATCTCACAGAAGAGATGTTGCGAGTTTGTCTCTGATGTATCGTTATTTTCATGGAAAGTGTTCAACTGAGCTTCAATCTATGGTCCCCCCTCGCCAAACTTTCACAAGAAACACTCGTCTAGCTGTAAACACTATCAATAATTTCCCCCACTCTTTATCTGTGCCTAAACCTAAACGTAGATTCCATGAACAAAGCTTCTTTCTTAGAACTGCACGCCTGTGGAATTGTCTTCCGTTTTCCTGCTTTCCGGCTGACTACAATATGGTTGTGTTCAAGTCTAAAGTAAATAAGTTCTTGATGAGCCGTTCCATATAAGTTATTAAATTTACCAAATTTTCATTACTAATGATTACTATATTGACCAATTTCTACTGTACACTCTTTAACCCTTATCCTTGAGTGGCCTCTGGGCCTTGATAATGTGGTGACGCCTTTGTAAAAAAAAAAAAAAAAAAAAAAACACACACACACACACACACACACACACACACGTAGAAGATTATATATATATTTATATATATATATATGTTTGTGTGTGTGTGTGAGTGTGTATCACTTATTGCATGCCATAAACGCTATAAATACTTATGTATATATATATATATATATATATATATATATATATATATATAAACACACAGTGTGTCCCAAAAGAAGCTGATGGTTAAAAAAGTCATAACTTTCTTAATTTTTATATTTAAAAAAAAAATTTTCAGATCATCTAAAGTAATCCTTCCAAGGTTATCATGATTTGTTACACTACCGAGGAGCGGATATTTATCGTAGAGTCGTATTTTCGGTTGAATGAGTCAGAATCAGAAACTCAAAGAGAATTTCCCCTACTCCCAATGCAATAAAAGTTATCGTGGCTCGATTTCATGAGCAAGGATCTGTATGTGACCTCCCTAAATCTGGTAGACCCCGTACGGCAAGAAGTGATGAGGATCGTCAGAGATTAGCAGAGAGTGTGGCCGAGGATCCATCCACATCAGTAAGTCAAATTGGGATCTCTCGATCATCTCTTCACAGAATGTTTCATGAAGAGGGCAAATTTCCATATAAAATTCCATTGGTGCAAGATCTTCAGCCAATGACAATGGACAATGCCCTGCAGAGAGCACAAGAGTGTGAAAATGAAAATGGTGGACATTTGAGTAACATCATTTTTCATAACTAAAATTAGACCTTATGAAAAACATACCCTAGATTAAGTTGTCTAAATAATATTTAAATAAGTAGACTATGATATCTTACTATATTTCAAAACATTGCGGAGAGGCCCATCTAACTAGATATGAAAATTGGTAAACATAATTTAAATATTGAGCAAAGTAATTAAATTTAAAATCCGTCAGCTTCTTTTGAGACACCCTAAATATATATATATATATATATATATATATATATATATATATATATATATATATATATATATATAATGTAACTAAAAAATAAATGATCCAAGAAAGAATAATTTCTTTTTACAGTAAACCTATCAAGACAATGAAAGCTCAACCCGGTTAAGAGGAACAGTTCCTGATTTAAATAAAAAAGATAAGGAATAAAAGTTGCATAAAACTTTATCAGAAGAGACGTAGCGAGCCTGTCATTGTTTTATCGTTATTTCCATGGCAGGTGCTCATCTGAGCTCCAATCTCTGGTCCCCCCCCTCGCCAATTTTTCTCAAAAAACACCCGACTAGCTGAAACCACCGTCAATAATTTTCCCCACTCCCTATCTGTGCCTAAATCAAAACGTAGATACCATGAACAAAGCTTCTTTCTTAGAACTGCACGACTGTGGAACTCTGTTCCGCTTGCCTGTTTCCCTCCCGACTTCAACCTGGATGTCTTCAAGTCCAACACAAACAAATTCCTAATGAACCGCCCTCCTAAGTAATGACACCTTACCAATTCTCCAATACTATTGCTACACTATCCCTTTGATTACTGTACACACAATAACCCTTATCCCTGATGGCCATTGGGCATTGATAAGTGGTGAACTCCATGTAAAAAAAACACAACAAAACATTAGGTACAAAGATAAAACTGGCCTTAGAACATTTAGATTAGAAATAAGAAGTAAAAATAAAATACAAAATATTGGGACTATTAAAAGGTATGGGGATGAGAAACGAGGCGTGTTTGTGAGAGAGTTGTGGACAACAGGGAATAGAGAAGAGAAGATGAAAGAAAATCTAAAGTAGAAAAACATAATAAAATGGGTAAAGAGAAAGAAAAAAAACAATTATTAAAAACAAACAAAAAAAAAGCAGAAAAAATTAAAACAAACAAACAAAAAGATAGTCTAACCAACAATCCAATATAGATTCATTTTAAAATTTATATTGGAAAATCTAAAGTAGAAAAACATAATAAAATGGGTAAAGAGAAAGAAAAAAAAACAATTATTAAAAACAAACAAAAAAAAAGCAGAAAAAATTAAAACAAACAAACAAAAAGATAGTCTAACCAACAATCCAATATAGATTCATTTTAAAATTTATATTGGAAAATCTAAAGTAGAAAAACATAATAAAATGGGTAAAGAGAAAGAAAAAAAAACAATTATTAAAAACAAACAAAAAAAAAGCAGAAAAAATTAAAACAAACAAAAAGATAGTCTAACCAACAATCCAATATAGATTCATTTTAAAATTTATATTGGAAAATCTAAAATAGAAAAACATAATAAAATGGGTAAAGAGAAAGAAAAAAAAACAATTATTAAAAACAAACAAAAAAAAAGCAGAAAAAATTAAAACAAACAAAAAGATAGTCTAACCAACAATCCAATATAGATTCATTTGGAAATTTATATTGGAAAATTCATTCCAAAGCAGTGAATTTTCGGTAAGGTCATCCTTAATAAAAATCCAGATAGGACGACAGTAGTCCAATAGTAATCGGTTCAAATATACACTCCAATGGAAGGAATCCTTAATCGCTGAAGTCATTAAATAATAAAAATCACTCCGAGAATTGCACATACCTACAATTGATCCAAGGAGGTCCCGAACACTAAGCCCAAAGCGGTGTAACCGAGTGTATCAATCCCCAAAAGAACCTCACATGTTGGTAGTCGGTCTGAGCAGTCGATATGTACGAGCATATCTAAAATAGCTTTCAACAATGTAGCGTTAAGTTAAAAGAAAAAATGGCCACTAGAAGAATTAGAAAATATGATTTAAGAGAAGTGATCACTAGAAGAAAAACTAGGGAAATTAAAAACTCCAAAAATATGAATTCAAACTCCAAAAGGTTCTTTAAAATCTTATATTTAAAAAAGCAAACCTACTTATTTGAAGTTAATATTCAGCTAAAAAAGTATTGTCAATATTCAGAAAATGAGATCTGTATAGAAAAACCGTGCAGAGAAATCAAATAGAACGTCAATCACTGGTTGCAACAGGAAGCAGAAAATGATGAGAAGTATTTAGCTTCGAAATGCTATGGCCTAAAAATGTTCTTTTCTATTTTTACTCATTTTCGTCCTTATTGTCCTGATGATTTATTAAAATTCTATGTAACTTTTATTCACCATCTTATATATATATATATATATATATATATATATATATATATATATATAAAGCTGAATGTGTGTGTGTGTGTGTGTGTGTGTCTGGTCACGAATAGGCTCCTATATGGTTGACTATTTTAAAAAGCTGATTGCATATAATGATAGAAGATGTATCGAGAAACAGGAATGTGTATGTTTGATCTGGCAGAACGGTGGTTCATTAAAATTGTGGGGGTCTGCGTACGCGCCTGGCCCACAAAGTATGAAAAAAAAAAATTAAAAAATTAAAAAAAAAAAAAACGTTTACAAGTGTTTTTGATATGGATGTACATAAGAATATTTTGATAAGTATGCTTTAACTTAAATATGGATGGCATAATAAAATTGTCGGGTTTGCGTTCGCGCCTGGCCTCCATAGAATGGAAATAGGCAAAACTTTAATAAAGACTTTTCATATCTATCTGCGTAAGTATACATTGATAATTATGTTTCAGTTTGAAGAAATATGGTATAATAAAATTATGGAGGTGTTCGTTCGCACCTGACCTCCATAGAATGGAAAAGTTTAACAAGGTTTTTTAATATAGATCCACAGAATATTGTGATTAGTGTTTCAGTGTGAACAGGTATGGTATAATAAATTATGGAGTTTAACGATTTTATTTTTACTTAGATCATATTTGCTTTGGTTTTGATACCCCTAAATTCGAAGCTATCTCTTTATAACCCTTCTTTTTCATAACCTATCATACTTTCATAAATCAGAGTCCATTTTCTGTAGGCTGTTTTTGAACCCAGTCACCGACGGGTACTTTTGCTAGTATATATATATATATATATATATATATATATATATATATATATATATATATATATATATATATATATATATATATATATGAGAGATGTTTAAAAGTAATGTCTTTTATTTTTATTCTCCCGAATGAATCAGAGGTGGTTTGCAAACTGAATTGTTATGATGAGTGAATTTATGCATTTATAACCTGAAAAAAAAAAAAACTATTAAAATATAAGAAATTTTACTTAATAAAGTTACTTTTTCGCGTCACTTTTGACCTTGATAAATGCTGACTCATCATTAAAAACGTCATTGGATTATCTGTATAGTCACCTCGTCTCTTGCATTAATTACACACCTGTTTTCCTTGTCTGGTTACATAAAAGTTAAACTGAATCATAATTAAAAACAAAAATAATAACAAGCCGAGCATGCGGTGTTCCTCTCCATGAACGGGAGTACATTACTAATTTTACCTCTATAATACTATCCCCTTAGGAGGACAATCAGAGTTATTCTGAAAAATCCATTCTGGCAAAAATTTACTTTCACCATGACCAATGTTTGTGCAAAATTAAAAAGAAAAAAATCTAAGGCGTGATTATTGAGAAAAGTGCGAACAAACGAACGGGAGTGAATCACTAGGTCCAATTCCCCTTTGTCGGGGGACCAAAAAGATGAATACGATTTAAATATTAATATAAAAACGAACAATAAAAAATGAGCAAAAATGAATTAAAAAATACTTAAAACATTTACATGTAACATGTGCTCTCGATTATGCAACGTTTTGATTTTCTGCGATCCTATACATTTTCTGCGGTCCTTGGAACAACAGCAATTTTACAATCACCAAAAATACACACGAAGAGACGCCTGAGAAAAAAAAATGGAAACACTTGACAAAGAGATCATATCCTCGAAATATCGTGAAAATCCGACGAAACACGAGACTCTAGCAATCAAGGAGGAAAGCTGAATGCGATTATTTATATGCTGCTTACATATTTATATATTGTTTATATATTGCTTACCCACGAGTAAATTTTTACACACAGTCAGTTTTTAATGTGGGGAATATCTAACTCTCTGAAAAGGGACACTCTGAATGTAAAAAACAAATTGCTTCAGTCAAAAAGGATTTCTGTTTCAGACTGACGGATTTTTGGTTCGAGCATGGAGGCTAGGAAACTATCGTTTACAATCTGGTTTAATGGGTAACGTCATTTCTATGTGATATAAAGGACTATGAAGTCTACTTAAGTACTTGATGTCATGTCTTTGCAAGATCTGGGTAAAAAAATAACTCTCAGATCGTATTTATTTTTACAAAGGAATCATCACTTATCAAGGCCCAGATGCCACTCGAGGATAAGAGGGTTAAGAGTGTACAGTGGTCAAAAGGACAATATAGTAATTGTTAGAAGTGTAAATTGGTTAAATTGAATTACTTAAGGTTAACGGCTCACCAAAAACTTGTTTACATTGGACTTGAAGACGGCCATATTGTAGTAATTAAGTAAATTAAGATTTTAGAACAGCAACGGCTTATCCACACTGTTATATACGTATCTCAAAATCAGCCAAACAAAGAAATTAGACGAGTTTGATTTCAAGTGCCTAAGAAAGATTCTAGAGATCAAATGGAGCAATCGAATTGCCAATCAAGAAGTCAAAGATCGCACTAAACAACAGGTAGTATCGTTAATAATCTGCAAACGACGGCTTAATTTGCCTGGAGATACCCTTAGATTGGCCCCTGAAAGAATCGCTAACCAAGTGCTTCAATGGATTGGAAAAAGGAGAGGAAGATCCAAAATGAACTGGAAACACAGAATCGAAAAATATTTCATTGTCATGAAAAGAAACCGGAGGAACGCTGTGGATTTGGTTTCAGAGCTAAAACAATGAGATACTTTGACTTGCCTAATGCGGAAGTTCCTGTCGCCCATTTGTGATGTCATCCAGTTGTGACGTCATTCAATGTGCACGGACACGAAGAAGATCCAAAGTTCAAGTAGAACGAGATGCCTTTAATAGGTTTCCAGACTTTTTCGCGTGGACACTTTTATTGATGTTACACACATGAAACTCTAGTCCACCTCGAAGTAATCTCCTCCGGCTGTAATGCACTTGTACCATTCCAACAATTTCTTGAAGGCACCATGGAAGTCCTCTTGTATGAGCTTGTCAATGACCCTCGTCGCAGCCTCTTTCATCTTCTCAGTTGTCTCATAACGACAGAATCCAAGGTTTTTCCTTGAGTTTAGGAATAATCAAAATTATCAGGGAGTATGGTCTGGATTAAAGGGAGGGTTAGGAACTGTCTTGAAGCTCATCTTGGTCAAATAGTTTGTGATAAGGCTGGAGTTGTAGACTGATGAATTCTCTCAAATGTTCTCCATCTTCAGTTTCTCGCGAATGATTTTGTGTACAGTTCCCACACTGACATCAAATTGTGAACTTATTGTCTCTATAGACACACGACGGTTTTTATCCATGAAATTCTTTATTTGGCCAATCAACTCTGGTGTTCTGACTTTCTTACTCCTCCCGCACCTCTCATCATCCCTCACAGATTCCCTGTCTACCTTGGATCTCTTATGCCACTCAAAAAACTGATACCCGATTCATCCAAGATGGTCCAAGAGCAGTCTTAAGCATTCCATACGCTTCTGTGGAATTTTTTCTAAGTTTAAAACAGATTTTTATTGCAGATCGTTCTTCTAAAATATACTCACGTTCAGATTGTAATTATGAAATTCACCAGCGTGACAATCAGGTTTTAGTAGGGTGTATTCCAATTCCTACTGTAGCTGTTCATCTGAACCTGAAATCATAAAAATTGGTCAGTCATTTCATAAGATGTATAATAATAACATACTAAAATTTTAAGAATCTATGACGATTGGAATGCCTGCACAAAAAGTCTGGAAACTTATTGAAGGCACCTCGTATTTATAGATTTATTATTTGGTAACAAAGCAAAAACTAAACTACCGCCTGTAAATTTGGGATAAAAATAAAAATTGCCTTAATCTAGAAGGATTTCACCTTCATTGATGGAGAACAGAAATGATGATATATAGTATCAGCACAGACACCACACTTTGCTCCTAGCCAAAACACCAAGCTGGAAGCAATTAAGATTTATTCTAAAAAAGGTCAATTACCATGTTAATCGCCTTTAACTTTTATTCTTACAACAAGGTATATTCCCGCTTTGTTATAGCCTTCTGATGAACTATCTAAAAAAGTTCCCGCTAAAAATAAAAATAGATTGATCGGTCTAATGTCGCAAATGCTTTATAGCATCGAGATGAATCCATAAACTAAAAAAAGCAAAAACAAAAAACACATTATACGGTGGTTTGGATGTCTATAGGCTTCAGACACGCTCACAGACAGACATTATCGACTTTATCAAGCAGATCGCGCAAAAAATAAAATGAAACCAAAACTGGCGCGGATAGAGCCGGGTAGGCGTGAGAGAATGAAGGCGGCCGGTTCGGGTTAAAAAGGATGAGGAGAATGACACGGGTTGGTGGTTGGAGTAACGGAAATGAGACATGGTGATGCTAGATGATAGATGAGACTAGGCAAAGAGAAATGGGGGATAGAAAGGGGTCGTTCCAAGAGAGAACTAGCGATAAAAAAATGAACGAATATATATATATATATATATATATATATATATATATATATATATATATATATATATATATATATATATATATATATATCCGAAAGAAGTGAGGCAAGCTGGAAATATAGAAAATAAAGAAGGAAATTGGTGTTTGCCAAAAGAGCGAAGAAAGTGACTGTAAAAGACATCTGTTAAAAATAACAACAGATTACACAACACACGCGTACACACGGACACGAAGGTCTCTTGAGGGTTGAGTACACTTCCCACTTCCCTCTACAAGGTTTACTTTTTATCATAACGGATAACGAATATTGCTTCTTCCATGTGCCTAGCATTAGGCGGAATTTCCATGTATAGAGCTTTTTGCCAGTGGTAAACATTACCGAGAGACTGCTCCTCTGTTGATTAAAACTTGGTCGTCGTCAAGTTCAATGTCAACAAAAAGTTTTCATAAACAGCACCACAAATAATGAAACGCAGTTCATACCATTGATTAATATGTTCTCCACCTTTCCACTGATAACTATTTCGTCGTAGCGACCGATGTTTATACCACGGCGTCCAAAATTAAAATGTATAAACCCGTTTGTACGCATATCGTCTGCATATACACTATCCTGAATAATAAAAATAATAATCTTTTGGTCCAAACAGAGAACTTTCTGAATTTATTCGAAATGGTCTTTCTATGAGCCACGTAAATCCCTTAAATCACCACATTTTCTTTCCATAAACAGTTGTAATCTCAAAATTCAAAAAGTACTAATATATGTCTCCATTTAATCGCTACAATCCGCAACTCCCATAATCATACACTGTCAGTCGCATGCTCACACTTACAAAGCGTGACATAATACAATGACTGCTTGAATATCTGAGTATTGAAATATTCCCAATCTTTCTCACTGAATTCTCTTCCAAATACGAAATCAAAGAATATTGAATCTTATAAACAACTTTCAGTGAACTATAATTTATTTAATTGAACGGAGAAGTTTTTTTATAACGATTTCGTGGTCGTTGTAACGCACGGTTCTTAATCGATTCGGACTTCTTCAATATTTCAACTAATGGATTTTCTCCCAAGATCTCTATGTTTTTCCTATTGCTGTAAACTTCCATTTTAAACACATATAAATATCTCTTTTGTGCGTTCTGAACTCATTATTTTGTTTTCGTTTACCGTATCACATGTCTCGTGTATCCTCATATTTAATCTTTTAAAAACCAGATTTTTCTTCATTAAATCAGTGAAGTTCATTTGAATCGAATCCACATATCGGTGTCGTTGGGCGCCCGTCTACTGGACGTTTCTCCCTGCAACATCTCTCTCCATTCACACACACAAAACATTAGCGAACACACAGACATACAACTCATTGATTTATTATCGTCTGCTAATTTGTATAAACTTTATTCATGGAAATATTTGCAATCTTTCTCACTAAACTTCTTTTCTAATATGATAAACAATAAACATTGACTCTTAAAAATAACTTTCAATTAAATATAATTCATATAAATGAGCATAGACGGTTTGATTAGGATTTCATAAGTCTTGTAATGCACGGCCGATACGGACTTCTTTGATATTTCTAATAATGAATTTCCCCCTTGATTTTACAAAAACTCTAAAAATATTCACGCACATTCATGTTTTTCTTATTGTTGTAATCTTCCCTTTTAAACATATATAAGACTAGTCGACCGCCCGACGTTAATACGCTTAAACATGATATTTTAATTTATGCAGATTGCCTACGTATTATTATAGAATTAATCATCTATTGATTGTCATATATTACAAGGAATATTTTTCCGGTGGATGTATTCGCAAAAAATAAAAAATAAATGAATAAATAAAATAAAATAAAATAAAATAATAATGATGATGATGATGATGATGATGATGATGATAATAATAATAATAATAATAATAATAATAATAATAATAATGATAATAATAATAATAATAATAATAATGTCGTTCATCAAATTCCGTCTGTATCTCTTTACAGTATCACGTCAGGTGATATTTGGGCTTAACGATGAATACCCCGAAAAAGACACTTGTGATTAATGTTTTAGTTTTAAAATATTAGTACTTATTAATTTATCTCATTTGGGTTAGTTTTTTTATTTAAAATACAATATACACTATTTTAATAGAAATGTAAATAAACTCATATTTGCTGAGTATTATTAATTTTTTTGTTCAAACAACTATCCAGAAAAATATCAGCTTTACCAAAGCATATTTATTGATTAACTATATTTCTTATTTCGTGAGATTTCCTGCTATTATATATATATATATATATATATATATATATATATATATATATATATATATATATATATATATAAGAGCAAATAGTTATTAAAGCATGTTAAAAACACTTTGATAAAGAGTTAAAAACATATTTAATCTGAAAAGGAAACACTAGATAAGTGGATAGTCCTTAATCCGCAGAGTTTCGAAGAAATACTTTTCTTCTCATCAGAGGGTATGAATTAGCAAAATGCGGGATCGGATTTTGCATACAAAAGTATTTGCTGAACCAACAAGTAAGTCAAAGATCTTACTTGATAACAAAAAGTGAAGCAGAGGGAATAGGGTGAATAAAAAAGTGATTTCATGTGAATGGATAGTCTGGTGAAGGGTAAATTATCCAATGACGGTAAAATCCAAAAATGTAAATCCAAGAAAGTTAATTAAATTTCCATTCACACAAGTAAAATCCAAGGAAATCAGATAACTGGAAGATGGTCCAAAATAATCCAAAAGGCCGAAATTCGTGGAATAATTCACAAATATGTACAAGGAAAGCTCTATCTCCTATATGGTTTTATAGAGCTTTTACATCTGGTTGAGATAACTTTATAAATATTAATTCTTTAATATTTATAATATACTTTAGTTTTACCATCTTGGATCATTTTGGTAAATTTAATTGTAATTTTTATTATATATATATATATATATATATATATATATATATATATATATATATATATATATGTATATATGCATATATATATATATATATTTTGTGTACAGAAAGTTGTTAGTTGAGACAGGTCATTGGTACCGTCGGTTTCAAGCCCGATAATAAGGCCCGTTTAAGGTATCCTTATCAAGCTCTCTTCAGCCAATATTCGTCTATCTTATAACCGGAAGTGTGAAGTATATATACCTCGCGAATCCACGTTCAAATCTCGTTTTGTATAATCCCCCCTTTTTTTTTTTAATTTTTTTTTATTTTTTTTTAAAATTTTTTTTTATCTATCTATCTATCTATCTATCTATCTATCTATCTAATATATATATATATATATATATATATATATATATATATATATATATATATATATATATATATATATATATATATATTGGATAATGTAATACCTAATTTTCAACTTTGAATTATTTAAATTTAAGATCTAATTTCGAAAAAATGTTTTTTTATATGAATCGATTTTAATTTGAACCCCATTTAATTTTAAAATCTCTTTCCTGATGTATAAAAACTTTAAAATCTGTATTGGTATCGGTTAAAAACTTAAAAATTCGTTTAATTATATCGAATTACATTTAAAATTTCCAAAAATACGTTTAAAGTTTAAAAAATATATTTTTAATTATATCGAATCACGTTTAAAAATTTCGAAATACGTTTAAAATTTATTTTTAAAAAACTAAATCTTTCAAGGTTTGGGGAAGTGAGTATTTATCTATCCTAAGTGATTTCCCTAGTTTATTAACATTATTATATTTTTCTATAGTTTTAAATTCGAAATAGATTATAAATTACATTTATAAAATATAATTAAATTTTTTTTTTTTTTTTTTATATATTACATTAATTAAAAATCTATAATATAATTGCGATTAAAATCCAAGTTTACCGACTAATTATTTATGTATTTACAATTTTTTTTTTTTTTACAATTTTTTCCTTATATATATATATATATATATATATATATATATATATATATATATATATATATATATATATATATATATATATAAACAACATCTAAGTGTTGTTCTTTTCATTGATCCAATTTATTAGGAGCCCCTTCCTTCTATGTATGCAACTTTTCAAAGCTTCACTCCTCACATTTAAACATTTTGTTTTTGGGTCATGAATGGACCGGAGGATGTAGTATTTCTCTGCGTTACAGAGTGAGCATTGACTTAATTCCGGGACGTATGCTGGTCTATGCTCTATTTTTCTCCATTTTATGGAAAAGGGTGTATTTTTTTCTTTAAGCTCCCACACGCGGGTAGCTAATGCTGTATTCATCCTTGTTTTAGCTCTAAAGGAGCTCATATGCGCATAATATCTTTGTTTAAATTGGCCTTTTGTCATACCTATATATATTTCCGGTATATTTGTGGATTGTTCCGTTACTGTGGCCTCATAGACAAGGGATTCCGGTTATAAGATAGACGAATATTGGCTGAAGAGAGCTTGATAAGGATACCTTAAACGGGCCTTATTATCGGGCTTGAAACCGACGGTACCAATGACCTGTCTCAACTAACAACTTTCTGTACACAAAATATAAGTACGCTCTTAAAATTTGGATTTTCCTTTTAATTGAGCACTCTGCTGGAATTCTTTTTCCAAAAAAAACTAACCATATATATATATATATATATATATATATATAATTTAAAGGAGATTAGAATAATAGTCTAAAGAGCTAAGTGTATTTTAATGTAATAGTGAAATTACTAGTTTAATTAAAATACAGGAAATGCTCGTTGTAATTTAGATATATAATAAGCTCGATAGTTAAATGTCCTAGAGCTAATTCAATATTAAGTAATGTGATTTATAATTTAAAAGTTTTAAAATTTTTAAAATTTAAAAATCAAAATTTAATTAAATTAAAAATCAGTTTCATAAGAAGGAACAACAACAAAGTCAATTATCTGTACGATCGTTTCGGAAATCCGTGCTTTTTATTTGTGGTATACATGAAGTCACGTAGAATAATTATACATAGTTTTTTTGGTAAGCACGGTCTCCTCATCAGCAAATTTAGGAGGATTTCTATTGAATTGAAAAGACACCAAAAATAAACCTAGCATTAAAAGTAAGGCAGATGAATCTGAAAAATTGAAGTAAAAGGTTTGGATATAAAATTTATAAGAAAATTAATAAGGAAATTGGTATAGGTTAGAGATAGAAATGAGTAGAAAAAAAAATATATTTTTGAATTTACATAATAAATTTGATTTAAATATATATATATATATATATAATTACCTTTTGGTTTTCATTTTTTTGAAATCAGGAACTGTATTTAAAGTAGTCATTTAGATGTTTGCTATAGCTTTTTATTTTATTGAATGATGAATTTTAAAAGGGCGACGCTCGTGCAGTAAATTGTTTCCGTTAGCGTATTTTGATTTAGAGACGCCACAGTTAATATCTATAGAGAGAGAGTTTTTTTTTTTTTTTTTTTTTTTTTTTTTTTTTGCAAGTTTTTAAGGGGAGATAATTGTCATGGCTTTATTTATTATTTGATTTACGAGTCTAAGGGCGGTAATTGGTTTAACTTAATTTATTAAAAAAAAAAAAAAAAAAAAAAAAAATCTATTTTTACTAATGAGTAATTTTTAATGATTTAAGGTGGTTTATATTTATTAAATTTAAACCAACGTTTATGATTACACGATAGAAGCTCGTGTCTTGAATTTACTAGTTTGGTTGTGCTTTTTATATCTTCATATTTTAAAATTTTTACGGTTTCTTTTGTACATAATGTACAAAATTTATCTCCTGGTTTATATGATTTGCAAGTCTCAATTATTTGCCATTTTAAGTTGAAAGAAATATTGCTATTTTTTAGTTGCCAAATATAGTTGGATAGAGTAGTTTGGTTTGATAGAGAGTTATTTTTAAAAGAATGTTTGTGCGTTGAAATTCTATGTTTTATTGGGCCAGATGTGGAACCAATATATATTACCTCTTGATTATTATGATTATTTTCCGTTAGGTCTATTGTTGGATTATAATGTGGTGGGTTGGTTAATAATTGATCGGTAGATTGATTTAAGTTGGTGTTATTATTTAATTCGGTAGTTGAGTTATGGCTGTTGATAGGTTCTTGTATATTTGGAGTTTTTGATACTGTGCAGCTATAGATAACATTTTTAATTTTACATGAGCCTTGTAGGGGACATTTATTTTTTCTTCTACAGTTACAGTCCGATGTATTTTGTATAGTTGCATTTTGTAGTTTATTAATTTTATTATTATTAGAGCTAATTATTTTCTGATGAAGGTTAGGCATAGTAGAGTAAGAGACTTTAATTGTGTTCTTATTGAAAATCTTATTATATCTATGGGGGGCTTTAAAGTTCTTATCTAATATTTTAAAAAATTCTCTAGCTATGTTTGTTTCTAGGTTTTTGGAATACGGGGGGTTGAACCATAGGATCTCCTTGTGTCTATTCTTACGTTTGCGGGTTTTAGTTTGTTGTTTATTTATATTATTATCTAATATTTGTAGTTTGGTTTTATCTTTTTTTGTCTCCTGGTTATTTTTCTTAACTCGTATACGGGAAGACATTGCCATATTATATGTTATTACGCTCTTAATAGGTTTATTTTTAATGCAGTTTATGTTTCTATCATTTTCATTTATGAATTTAATTTGTGAATTATATCCAGAGTTTTTAAGGGCTTCATTATAGTATTTTTCATTTTTGGTAAATATTGAGACTTGCAAATCATATAAACCAGGAGATAAATTTTGTACATTATGTACAAAAGAAACCGTAAAAATTTTAAAATATGAAGATATAAAAAGCACAACCAAACTAGTAAATTCAAGACACGAGCTTCTATCGTGTAATCATAAACGTTGGTTTAAATTTAATAAATATAAACCACCTTAAATCATTAAAAATTACTCATTAGTAAAAATAGATTTTTTTTTTTTTTTTTTTTTTTTAATAAATTAAGTTAAACCAATTACCGCCCTTAGACTCGTAAATCAAATAATAAATAAAGCCATGACAATTATCTCCCCTTAAAAAAAAAAAAAAAAAAAAAAAAAAACTCTCTCTCTATAGATATTAACTGTGGCGTCTCTAAATCAAAATACGCTAACGGAAACAATTTACTGCACGAGCGTCGCCCTTTTAAAATTCATCATTCAATAAAATAAAAAGCTATAGCAAACATCTAAATGACTACTTTAAATACAGTTCCTGATTTCAAAAAAATGAAAACCAAAAGGTAATTATATATATATATATATATTTTTAAATCAAATTTATTATGTAAATTCAAAAATATATTTTTTTTCTACTCATTTCTATCTCTAACCTATACCAATTTCCTTATTAATTTTCTTATAAATTTTATATCCAAACCTTTTACTTCAATTTTTCAGATTCATCTGCCTTACTTTTAATGCTAGGTTTATTTTTGGTGTCTTTTCAATTCAATAGAAATCCTCCTAAATTTGCTGATGAGGAGACCGTGCTTACCAAAAAAACTATGTATAATTATTCTACGTGACTTCATGTATACCACAAATAAAAAGCACGGATTTCCGAAACGATCGTACAGATAATTGACTTTGTTGTTGTTCCTTCTTATGAAACTGATTTTTAATTTAATTAAATTTTGATTTTTAAATTTTAAAAATTTTAAAACTTTTAAATTATAAATCACATTACTTAATATATATATATATATATATATATATATATATATATATATATATATATATATATATATATATTACAGCTTGAAAAGGAATTTGCTTAGGAACGAAAGCGAAGGAATTATTTGCATTGAATGGTAATTAACGACGAGACGAACGTACAGTTTCCTTTTTCATTTGGCAGAGAAACTTTCTGTGAAGCGGTTCATACGTTAAGACAAAGACAAGCGCCATACAATGTTTAAAATGACCAGTTTTCATAACGCTTTAGTAGTAATTAATTTTATATTATGAAATAATATCGAATAATGCAGTTTTTGATAAAGAGTTAAGGACAGCCCGAAATATTACAATATAAATTATAAATTCTATTATAATATAAAAGTAACTTTGTGTGTGTGTGCGTGTGTGTCTGTGTGTTTGCGCACACGGTTGCGTGTGTGTGTGTTTGCGCATGCGCGTGTGTGTGTATGTGTGTGTTTTCCTTCCTCAGAAGAACGGCTGAGCATATCTTTTGCAAATTTCACACAAAGTTAATTTATATGTCTGGCAGTGTTCTTAGATATGTTTTGTACAGAAATTCATCTGATAAGTATGGAAAATCGAAAACATCCGATTTTAAAAATAACTTTTCTCTCTTATAGATAAAAAGAATAACTTTTACAGGAGAATATTACGTTACATTAGTCAAGGAAGATAATAAAATCTTATAAAATCATTTCTTCGTAAAAATAGTTTCATTACAATCTGGATATATGGCTTAGTGGTAGAGAAGTCGACTACAGATCGAATGATGCCCCTGTTAAAACCCGGGTATACCTCACCATTGTATTTTAATTTTTCTTATAATTAAGTTCAATTTACGATAAAAGAAGAGGTGCCATTTAAAATTGAAGCAAATTATTTCTTCTTTTGCATATTTTAAAACTAAAACATTAATCAGAAGTGTCTTTTTCGGGGCATTCATCATCAAACGCAAATATCAGCTGGCGTGTATTAAACAGAGATATAGAATTTGATGATGACATTATATATATATATATATATATATATATATATATATATATATATATACACAATTTTTTGCGAATTACTTCACCAGGCAAATTATTCCTCTTAATATAGAATATTCAATAGAGGATTAATTGTATAATAATACGTACGCAATGTGCAGAAGTCAAAATAAATTTCAATAAATGTAAGACTTAAGCATATTATATTAAAATCAAAACAATCATTGAATAATTATTTTTAAAAAACAAATTTATAAATCAGTTAACCTTCCGACATATATATATATATATATATATATATATATATATATATATATATATATATATATTGTGTTAAGTTTTTTCTCACTCTGATATTGGTATTAAAAGCATACGTTATATGTATTAGAATTATTGAAACAAACTTCTTAATAAAAACATATATCAGTCAGAGATATGCGAGCAACTTCTTGAAGGTTAATTAATTTTCATATTTCTTTTAAAAAACGAGCTTTAATTAATTAATCCTTTGTATGGTTTTGTATGTTTTGTATGTTTTTGTATGTTTTTGTATGGTTTTGTATGGTTTTGTATGGTTTTGTATGGTTTTGTATGGTTTCTTATTAGATAGTTGGTTGCATTTAATTATTACGCTTGAGTCTATTCACGCATAGTTTCTACATTCTGCATAATTGCGTAGAATTTAAGATGACAACGTTCTAGCACACGGACTTCCTATATATATATATATATATATATATATATATATATATATATATATATTCAAAAAGAGAGAGAGAGGGGGAGAGAAAGAGAGAGAGTGAGAGAGAGAAAGAGAAAGAGAGAGAAAGAAAGAGGGAGCGAGAGGGATAAAAATGACCATATCCGTGTTTGCGAAACTTCTTTACCAAAATCTTCTCTGAATATTTGGTCTACAGACGTGAAACTTGATATATAGGATATTTGGACCTCGGGAACACTTTCGGTTTTGGTTTTAACCTGTAAAAATAGTTGCTTAGGGGTCAAAATTGAACAAAAACAGTTGACCTTGACAGGAGTAAATTGACTAACTTCTGAACATACATTTTTAGCTTGAAGTCGCTTAATTTTTAGCTTTTTTTCTTCGCTGATCGCCAGATATCTCAGACAGCGAAGATATTTCAGATATTTTAGACAGCAACGACGAAAGCTGGAATCCTCAATAATAACAAAGATTGGAGCGCTGAATGTTTTAGTTTCGATTCCATCTAATAGTAGCAAAGACATTTTTACAAACTTTAGAAATCATTACTATATATATATATATATATATATATATATATATATATATATATATTTTAAAATAATATATATATATATATTAGGTACAATATAATAATCAATAGAGAATTTTCTCTATAATGATAAATAAAAAATTCTGCATGAAGTAAAATATTATATTTAAGTGTATTTTACGATCGGGCAACTCCGGGCGGCCTGCTAATTGTATGTTAAAAAGAAGTAAATGCAAAGATGGTGCCGTTTTGAATTTTTGAGATGAGGATTGATAATGTGAATTATTTGGATTATTTGGACTACTGTTCTCATCTGTAGTATTATTCGCACAACGTGTCGACCGATGTGACTTCGGGTCTTCTTCACTTGTTTCTTGTCGAACTCGAGGATCTGCACGAATGTAACTCTTCATTTAATTCACAGAGTTATCAGCATGCATTCCATGTACATTCCAGCATGCTATGACTATGTAGTAATTCGCAATATTATTTTGAGCATTGCCCGCTCTAAGGATTGAACATTCAACCCTCAAGTTGACCTAGTACTTTATTCATTACGTCACAAACCCTTGTAAGTGGAGAGATGCGCCAAATAATACATGATATTTTGCCTTTTGTTTCGTGTTGAACTCGAAATAAGACGTTTTGCCGTTAGTGCAAGAAATGGGCCTAACTTTTGCATTTATATATTTATACGTAATTTTATCCCATAATATAAGTCTGTATTGTGGTCAAGAACCGGCTTCGAAACCTGGTTATTTGCTTTTCTCTTCCATGTAACCTTTTTCTCACAAAAGACACGTTGCTAGTCTATCTCTGCTCTATCTATATTTTCATGGCAAGTGCTTGATTGAGCTTCAAATGCGGGACATTCACAACTAACACTTGCCTTGCTACAACCACTGTCAACAATTTCACACACCCTCTGTCTGTGCCTAAATCTAAACGCAAATTCCATGGACAAACTTTCTTTCGTAAGAATTGCCTGGCCGTGGAACTCTGTACCGTGGACTTGCTTTCAAGCTAGCGCCAACATGGTTATCTTTAAGTCCAATGTAAACACATTCCTGTTAAACCGTCCCCTTTAAATAACCAAATTTTACCCAATTTCCACGACCACGACTACCACCGATCACTAAACTACTGTCTCACTGATCACCATATACTCATTAACCCTTATCCACGAGTGGCCTTTAAAACTTTGATAAGTGGCGACTCCCTTTTCAATATATATATATATATATATATATATATATATATATATATATATATATATATATATATATATTGAAAAGGGAGTCGCCAAATTTTAAAATATAAAGATATAAAAAGCACAACCAAACTAGTAAATTCAAGACACGAGCTTCTATCATGTAATCATAAACGTTGGTTTAAATTTAATAAATATAAACCACCTTAAATCATTAAAAATTACTCATTAGTAAAAATAGATTTTTTTTTAATAAATTAAGTTAAACCAATTACCGCCCTTAGACTCGTAAATCAAATAATAAATAAAGCCATGACAATTATCTCCCCTTAAAAACTTGCAAAATAAATACTCTCTCTCTATAGATATTAACTGTAGCGTCTTTAAATCAAAATACGCTAACGGAAACAATTTACTGCACGAGCGTCGCCCTTTTAAAATTCATCATTCAATAAAATAAAAAGCTATAGCAAACATCTAAATGACTACTTTAAATACAGTTCCTGATTTCAAAAAAAGAAAAACCAAAAGGTAATTATATATCTATATATTTTTAAATCAAATTTATTATGTAAATTCAAAAAAATATATATTTTTTCTACTCATTTCTATCTCTAACCTATACAAATTTTCTTATTAATTTTCTTATAAATTTTAAATCCAAACCTTTTACTTCAATTTTTCAGATTCATCTGCCTTACTTTTAATGCTAGGTTTATTTTTGGTGTCTTTTCAATTCAATAGAAATCCTCCTAAATTTGCTGATGAGGAGACCGTGCTTACCAAAAAAACTATGTATAATTGTTCTACGTGACTTCATGTATACCACAAATAAAAAGCACGGATTTCCGAAACGATCGTACAGATAATTGACTTGGTTGTTGTTCCTTCTTATGAAACTGATTTTTAATTTAATTAAATTTTGATTTTTAAATTTTAAAATTTTTTAAAATTTTTAAATTATAAATCACATTACTTAATATTGAATTAGCTCTAGGACATTTAACTATCGAGCTTATTATATATCTAAATTACAACGAGCATTTCCTGTATTTTAATTAAACTAGTAATTTCACTATTACATTAAAATACACTTAGCTCTTTAGACTATTATTCTAATCTCCTTTAAATTATATATATATATATATATATATATATATATATATATATATATATATATATATATTCTCGACTATACAAAACACGTTGAACAACAACTGAACGTATCATCATGAAGCGTAAGAAGAAAAAAATATCTCGACAAGGGCGAGTTTCTTCGCCGGAATATATCAATAAACATTATTTTTAAATTGTTTATTACTTTTTGTGTTGGATAGCTTTAAAAGGTATTTTATCTACGTGATATATTTGATTTGCTATTTACCAACGCTT
>NC_136496.1:123472961-123592961 GCF_053919585.1 Euprymna scolopes | reverse complement strand
TTTGAATTGGACACCCACGCCTCCCACGAACATACTTGTATATGTGAACATACATGTACATACACTCGCGCACTACCACATATGCTTCTTTACGTACTCATACATACACAGCATACGCGCACCCACTTTTATGGACGTGTTCACATATACAGCTGGAGATTGATGAGCAGATTTAGATGATAAGCTGAGTGGGTGTGAAGTGGAATCTCTTTTCCAAGAGTTTGGACTTATTGTGGGTCTAGGTTGTCTGGATTGTCCATAAAAGTGGGTGCGCGTATGCTGTGTATGTATGAGTACGTAAAGAAGCATATGTGCTAGTGCGCGAGTGTATATACATGTATGTTCACATATGCAAGAATGTTCGTGGGATGCGTGGGTGTCCAATTCAAATTTTTATGAAAGACTTAGTTTTGAATGGAGGCCACATAAGTTGCTGACCATTCCAAGTCGAAAATGCTGGAAGGGTCATATTCAAATAGATCCTTACCTTAATGGCTATACCCGTGCCCCTCCTCCCGCTGCTTACTCTGCCCGCTAACTCATGTTTTCTATCAATCACACTGAGGAAGATCGAAGGATCGGTCGAAAATAATGTGCTTTTGAAGGAAACTTTCTTGTTTTTTTTTTCAGAAGACTTTTTGTATTCCTAAACGTCAAGACACAGGAAATAAATACAGAAAAGATATAAACATTCATATATATTTTTTGTATTGATTTTTTATTCATGCATATTAAAATATATTAAAAAGTAATACACGTGGATACAACATGCAATTCGGACTATATATATATATATATATATATATATATATATATATATATATATATATATATATATATATATATATATATATAAGCACACCCACATATGTAAGTACTTTGGGGTAATTGGGCTATAGGAAGTTACGATCTCGAAACAAGGCCAGCTGATTTATTTTCGCACACACACACACACACACACACACACACACACACACACACACACACACACACATATATATATACATATATATATTGATCTGCTGATTGATTTTCGTATCAGCTGGCCTTGTTGCGAGATCGTAACTTCCTGTCACCCGATCTCTGTAGATCGTCTGAATTAATGCTAAGCTTTATTAATGTTAAAATTTCCCTTCTTTCCGCTGCAGTTGACAGTGACCTGAGGGATTAGTTCTTCACTAGCGGAGCAAAAAGGTTCCGATGCGAGGCTTGAATCTTTGAACCAGCGGCAATCGTCACTTCCTGCACTGATGATTGCGAATGCATGAAACACTAGTCATAATTTATAAATATACATGCAAACAAGAAACTCATGAAGTTCTGCGCTAAACTAATAAAATAATTTCAAACAAAATTGAAATTACTCCGCCAACATAGGATCCTTCCGTGCTGATATACCGATTCCAACATTTCTTTATAAATTTTTATGAAACGATTAGTCTTCTAAATTGGAGGCAAATCTCTTTTCTTTAAAGCTAATTGCACGGTGTAATATCTCGATGCATAAGTACTTTTTCTTCTTATGTTAGTTGTGATTTTTGTCGATTTCCTCCTTCAAACACACCCATAATGTTATATAATATTTCAAACACTAAAATAATTCTATTAATTCTATATAATATTTCAAACGCACAAAAAATGCTATATAATATTTCAAACACACTAATAATATAATATATATTTCAAACACACTAATAATCTTATCTAATATTTCAAACACACAAATAATGCTATTAAATATTTCAACGACACAAACAATGCTGAATAATATTTTTAACACACCAGTAATGTTGTATCATATTTCACACACACAAATATTGCTATATAATATTTTAACCAAACAAATAATGCTATATAATATTTCAAACACACAAATAATGCTATATAATATTTAAACCACACAAATAATGCTATATAATATTTAAAACACACAAATAATGCTGAATAATATTTTTAACATACCAGTAATGTTATATCATATTTAAAACACACAAATAATGCGATATATTATTTCAACCAAACAAACAATGTGATATAATATTTCAAACACACCAATAATGTAATATATATTTCAAACACACCAATAATCTTATATAATATTTCAAGCACACAAATAATGCTATATAATATTTAAACAACACTGCTAATGCTATATAATATTTAAAACACAAAATAATGCTGAATCATATTTTTAACATACCAGTAATGTTATATAATATTTCAAACAAACAAATAATGCGATAAATTATTTTAACTACACAAAAAATGCGATATAATATTTCAAACACACAAAAAATACTATAAAATATTTAAATCACACAAATAATGCTATATAATATATCAATATAGTAGTTCAAACACACAAATAACGCTATATAATATTTCCAACACACAAATCATGCTATATAATATTTCAACCACACAAATAATGTTATATTGTTTTTAACATACAATTAATGTAATATAATATTTCAACCACACAAATAATTAGATATAATATCTCAAACACACAAATAATGCTATATAACATTTCAAACACACAAAACATATTATATAATATTTCAAACACACAAATAATGCTGTATTATATTTAAAACACACAAATAATGCTATTTAATATTTCAAACAAACCATTAATGCTATATAATATTTAAAAAAGACACATAATGCTATATAATATTTGAAACACAAAAATAATGCTATATAATATTTTAAACACATAATAATGGTATATAATATTTCGAAGGCACCAAAAATAAAATGCATAAATTATACTTCATAATATTTCAAACACACCAATAATGCTGCATAATATTTCAAACACACCAATAATGCTGCATAATATTTCAAACACACCAATAATGCTGCATAATATTTCAAACACACAAATAATGCTGTATAATATTTTAAACACACAAATAATGCTATGTAAAATTTAAAACGAACCAAAAATGCTATATAGTATTTTAAATACACAAATAATTCTATATAATATTTAAAACACACAAATAATGTAATATAATATTTCAAACATACAAATAATATTATATTCCTTTTCAAACACCCCAAGAGTTTTATTTAGTATTACAACACACACAAATATGTTTATATAATATTTCAAACAATTATTTGTTTGAAATATTATTTATATTTAGAAAAATGTTATATATTGTTCCAAACACATAAATGATGTTATACAATACTTAAATAATATTTCATAATATGTCAAACACGCCAATAATGTTTTATGATATTTAAACACAGACAAACAATGCTATATATTTTAAACAAACAAATGATATTATATAATATTTCAAAGCCACAAAGAATGCTATATAATATTTTAAACCCACGAATAATTCAATATAATATTTCAAACACACAAATTATGCTATATAATATTTCAAACACATAAATAATGCTATACAATATTGCAAACACACAAAAAATGCTATATAATATTTACAAAACGCGAATAACACTATATAATATTTCAAACACACAAATAATGTAATATAATATTTCAAACATATACATAATGCTATATAATATTCCAAACACACAAATAATGTTACATAATATTTCAAGCACACAAATACTGCTATATAATATTTAAAACACATCAATAATGTTATATAATATTTCAAACACAAATAATACTATATAATATTTCAAACAAACAAATAATACTATATAATATTTTAAATACACAAATAATATTATATAATATTTCAAACACACAAATAATGCTGTATTATATTTCAAACACACAGATAATGCTATATTATATTTTAAACACACAAATAATGTTATATAATATTTTAAACACACAATAATTCTATATAATATTTCAAACACACCAATAATGCTAAACAATATTTTAAACACAGAAATAATGCTATATATTATTTCAAACACACAAATAATGCTATATCATATTTCAAATACACAAATAATGCTATAAAATATTTTAAACACGCGAATAATACTATATAATATTTTAAACATACCAATAATGCTATATAATATTTCCAACACACAAATAATGTTATATAATAAATAAAACGTACCAATAATACTATATAATATTTCAAACACATAAATATTACTATATAATATTTTAAACACCCCACTAATACTATATAATATTTCAAACACATAAATAGTACTATATAATATTTGATGCTACCATTTTTTTAGGGAATCCATGAGAAAATATCGTGTGAATCCGATTGAATTGAACTTTTTGGGAAACTTTACATCGTAAAATAGCTATATACTAGCAGGGAGACACGATGTTGCCAAGGATTGAATGGTGATCAGCGAATACTTCACACTACCATGTTTTATTTTCATTTAAATCGATGAAGTCATCAATTTTTCAATAAAAGCAATTGATAGCCATGCTCTTGTTGGGGACTCAAAAGTTTCACATACCTCCTCGCAGTGACTCAGTCCACCATACATTTTAGTCTCCATTGCACTCTAGAGAATGTTCTGTTTATGTTATAAAACTATATTTTTATATATAGTGATTTGAATTAAAGTTTAAAATCCAAAAGTCAAGTATCATGTATCTATTAGGCTCTTAACAGAAACATACATTTAGATCGCGCCCCTGTCATAGCAAAGAACACACTGTTGATTTCATATGTGTTGCTTTATTGGTAGTGCAATGATAATGGCTTGGATTTAAATGCAAAATGGAAAAGTCAAGTATCGTTGGGAAATTGTGCTTTAAACAGAAACATTAATTTCATACGCGCCTCTGTCATATTAAAGAACCTACTGTATATTTTATTACCCGGCCTTTCGGCTTATGTGGTAATAAAACTTTTCAAATTCACTTGTGATGTTAAACTGTGTAAGGTTTTAACTTTGGTCAAAATCGCCTTTTCGTTTATCATCGGATTATTTCGATTATCGATTATCGATTATCGATACTTATCGAAGATATTCTGGTACAAAACCTATCTAAAAATCAATGCCAGGCACATAAATTACTTTCATGCTAAATTTCATAAAAATCCACCCACCTGTTTTCGAGTCCATAGGGAACAAACACACAGACGATGTTCTTTTTATATAATAGCAGAGATTTCTTCTTATCAACGCATATTATTATTCGCTGGCTATGTTAGACATCAATGGTCAGTGGTGACTGAGGTTCGAGCAATAAAGCCCGTCAAAGTTTCTTAATAAGACGAAGCACATAGTTTGTAAAAATAATATATTTATACATAATTCATCAATATTAAAGCATATTCCAAGTTTTATCGAACGTAGGCTCGTACCAACAACTCTAGTAACGAAAATGCATGCAAAAAGTTTAACTAACTTCTACAACAGTTCATAATATAGTGGGTATAATGTGAAATATAAGCAGCCTGATAGCAATAACTATAATAAAAAACAGAAGAAATTTCATCTGTACTTTCCCTTTACAATTTAATAAAAAAAGCTACTGTAAAAAATACGAAAATCTTGTCTAAAAATAGATTTTAGAACATTACTGTATAACACTACGATCTATGGCAACACTTCAAAGGCCAACAACGACCGAGATCTATCTGAATCTCTTTTCTCCGATCTTGTGAATGCGGTGCAATGGGGCAGAAAGTGGCTGGTTAATTTTAACGCTTTCAAAACCAACCTTTTATATTTTCCCCATAAACGCTCTCATCCCCAATTGGCCCCGATTAATATTAATGGCTCTCGTCTAAAAGAGGCTCTCTATTCGGACAAACTTTTGGGTCTGATCTTCACTACTGACCTAAAATAGATGACTTGCATAAAATCCGTTGCCAAGGTCGCTCGAAAAATAGTTGCCTTATTTTCCCGCTCCAGAAGGTATCTAACTCCCGACGACGCAATCTTCTACCTGCATAAAAGCCGGATATGTCCTAAAATGGAGTATTGTTGCCATATCTGGTGGGAGCTGCGCGAAGCACTCGATCCTGCCTTGACAAAATCTTTAATGCATCTAAAACCAAACTCCTATCTTTACATCATCAACGCTCTGATCCCCATCTGGCATCAATTGAAATGGATGACTCTCGTCTAGGAGAAGCCCCATGTTTTGACAAGCTTCTGGGCTTGACCTTTACTCCTGATCTGAAATGGAACACGTGGAGCAAGTCTGTTGCCAAGGTCGCTGGAAAGATGGTGGGATCCTTCTACCGCTCCAGAAGATATCACACTACTGATGCAATTCTCTATCTATATAAAAGCCAAGTACGTCCAAGGATAGAGTACTGTTGCCATATTTGGGTAGGAGCTGCTAAAAACAGCCTATCCTGCCTTGACAGAGTACAAAATAGACTTTGTGGCTTAGTGGGGGATGCCCTTTTCTCTTCCCTGCAACCTCTCTCCTACAGAAGAGACGTTGCAAGCCTATCCTTGTTTTATCGTTATTCCCATGGCAGGTGCTCGTCTGAACTCCAATATCTGGTGCCCAATCGCCAATCTTTTACGAAAAAACCCGTCTAGCTGAATCCACTGTCAAAAACTTTCCCCACTCTTTATCTATGCCTAAATCAAAACGTAGATTCCATGAACAAAGCTTCTTTCTTAGAACTGCATGCTTGTGGAACTCTGTTCTGTTTGCCTGCTTCCCACCTGACTAAAACCTGGATTCTTCAAGTCCAACGTAAACAAATTTCTGATGAACCGCCTCCTTAAGTAGACACTTTATTAAATCTCCACACTAACGTACTGTACTTACAATAACCCTTATCCCTGAGTGGCTTCCGGGCCTTGATAAGTGGTGACCACCTTGTAAAAAAAAAAAAAAAAATCTAAAACCGGCTTCAAAAGCTAGTGATGTCTTTTTTTTCTTCCTTGAAATCTCTTTCCCACAGATGTTGCGGGTCTCGCTGCCCTATCGTTATTTTTATGTAGTAGTGCTCGACTGAGCTTCAATCCATGATCCCCCTTCCCAGACTTTCAAAAAAAATCATCTACCTACAACTATTATCAATTTCCCCCACTCTCTATCTGTGCCTGAAGTTATATAGTATAGAAATAGTTTTCCCCCGCGTTCTCTTACTCTTAATTCGCCGAGACACTCTAGTGACTTTCTTCATGTGACGCAACACGTAGCTCTCACTCGACTAGCAAGTGAAAATTTTACTCGACATAATGTTATATGGAAATATATGGTTCTTGCAATTTTTTTTTACATTCGCATCTACATATTATTACACTATATTCCCCCCCCCTGAGAAAGAAGAAAGAAATTTTTTTTAGGATTAATGCTTTACTCTCTCTATAAATATAAACGAAAACGTCCCATCCACAATAACCCATTCTCCACCACTTCCGCCATAGCAGTGAAACTCGAATGACAAGTGTCAGTGAGTGAAAAACTTTCCAACGTGATAGTGGTGCCTTTTTGGCAAAGAAGAAATCAGTTTAATGAATATCTGAGCACGTGGAAACTCCCGACCGGTATTTTAAAAATATATCAGTGCTAAATTATCGTTATAATTTCTTGTTTGAAGTGTCTCTTGCGAAGAAGAAAAACTGAACACTCTTAAACAGAAATTACAGTAATCTATATCTATTCCATTTTCATTTCATTTGTAATTATGGGAGGGGAATTATCTTCAAATATTTTAAATTTCGAATTAAAGCGACGGACTTATACCCAGTAAATATTTATAAGTCCTTACCCCCCCTTTTTTTAAATGGAGAGAAGAAACGCATTGTGGATGCGTTATCGGCAGTTCTCGTTACTCTCGTTCCCTCTTATTTGTCCCTCAGTCCTCATTTCCAATGAGTGATGTTTCTGACAAATGGTGAAGAAAAAGCTGCTCTCCAGGATGACAGTACTTCGTGAACAATAGCCTGAGATGTCGGAAATTTTCTGTTCCCATGTCTATCCTTGTGGCCATGTCACTAGTAAAGGTGCTGGAGGTAAACGTTTCATATGGGCTGAAGTTATCCGCCTGATAGTCCTTGGATTAACCACTAAGGAGGTCGTCCTATCAGCAGGTGAAAAATATTGGGGCTGCTGTATTGCCATTTGGTGAATGGACTCTGGACCATGCAGTAGTTTCGAGTGGGGCCTCTCGATGCCATACTAGTGAGTAATTGTTACGGCTTTACCTTATCATGGCTACAAAAAAAATCTTCCACTCCTTTTCTCTCTTACCTTCCCTCTCTGTCCTGCTCTAACCAAGTCTGTCGACCTGTTCCACAAATCCCAATCCTCAACATGAAATCCCCCCAGAAAAATAACACGTGTAAACCTAGAACCCCATCCTCCAACGTAGACCCCTACTACCATGTCTTCTCCAATATCAGAGGTTGAAACCCAATTACAGAATACGAAACCAGACATATTCTTCCTAAGCGAACTGGCATTGGGCCGACCACTTCCCTTGACGAATTCATAACTAAAGGATACTCTAACTTAACATCTAAATCTGACCCCCAAGATCATCATGGACATGGAATTTGTACCTATATCAAAGATGGCTTTTCGTGTGGTAGGAATATCTCCAGAGAAGACCCTAATTTACCTTATATGGGCGTCCGGGTTGCACTTGCTTACCCCACTGCATTTATATTTGCTTTCTATCGCCCCCACAACAGTGGGGTTACTATCCTTAAGAGCATATCTGAAAAAATTGACCACATTCTGTCTGCTCATCCTTCAGCTAACATCCACATTTGTGGTGACTTCAATGTCCACAATGCGGAATGGCTGACCCACTCAAACAAGACATAAGGGGATGTTCTGTCATGATGTTGCCATTGCCTATAAAACCTCACCCAGATTGTCAACGAGCCCACCCGAGTGCCCGATACTTCCGGTCAGTATGCTAGCCTTCTAGACCTTTTTTTCACAACTTCCCCTGAGCTATGTTCAAGTTCCGTTCTGTCTCCTCTGGGATCTTCCGACCAGGCGGTTGTATCAGTTAAGATAAAAACGAAATGCAATAAGTCTGGAGATGTACCTCTCCACCGTACTGTATATCGATACTCTATGGCTGACTAGGATATCTTCCGTACATTCATATCTGATCTACCTCTGCATTCTATGTTTAAAAAGAATGTGTCCTCCATAGTATCAGACCTGATCGAATGGTTAATCGTAGGCATAGACCGATTCATACCATCCAAAAAATTCCAACAAAAACCTAACTGCTAGCCATGGTTCTCCCCAAATTGTGCTGCTGCTATCGCGCACAGAAATCACTTTTTCCATAGCTACCAACGTAACCATGGCAAAAGAGTGATAAAAAATGCAAGAGAGCTATATGCTCAGTACGTTAAATCATGAGAAGCGGCTTGGTTCCCACTAGTTTTGGCAAATAGCAAACAGGATCCTGAACAGAAGCGTGTGTTCTATCTCAACCATCATTAATGGACATGAGGTCATCTCGTCAGCATCAGATAAGGCCAAACTATTTGCCAAGAACTTTGCAGCTAATTCTACCCTATGCGACGAAGCCCATCAACTCCCCATATTTCCTCCTATAACCGACAACACGCTCTGCAACATACAAATATATGTGCGTGATGTCGCCAAGCTAATCAAGAACCTTGATTCCAGTAAAGCAACTGGCCCTGACGGCATTCCCATCATTGTGCTGAAAAAGCTCCAACTAGAACTTGCCTCCATACTTACGAATCTCTTTAAGCGTTGCCTTAAAGAGAAGTGGTTCCCAACACCCTGGAAAACCTCATCAGTTTGCCCTGTATTTAAGAATTCAGGTGATAAGTCATCTCCCTCTCAGTACAGACAAATAAGTCTCCTGTGTGTCATGAGTAAGTTGCTGGAATCTATATTAAATAGAGAAGTAGTCAACCACCTCAGCAGAAATAACCTTCTTAGTGACATACAATATGGTTTCCGTTCTGCCAGATCTACAGCAGATGTGCTAACGGTTATATCTCATAGGATTAGCCAATATCTCGACAAAGGCCCCCTCTCTAGGGCAATTGCTCTTGACATATCAAAGGCCTTCGATAAGGTATGGCATAAGGGCCTACTTCACACGATTTCCAGCTACGGTATAACCGGAAATGTTTTCTTGATCATTAAATCATTTCTCTCCGATAGGCTCATAGAGTAGTGGTTACATCAATGATCTCCCAAAACACGCACTTAAATCATTCGTCGAAATCTATGCTGATGATACGACCATCTATGGCAACATATCAAAGGCCGTAAATGACAAAGTGCTCTCAGATTCTCTCTCCTCTGATCTCGAGCACGTGGTTCAGTGGGGGAGGAGGTGGCTGGTTACTTTCAATGCATCTAAAACCAAACTCCTATCTTTACATCGTCAACGCTCTGATCACCATCTGCCATCAATTGAAATGGATGGCTCTCGTCTCGGGGAAGCTCCATGTTTTGACAAGCTTCTGGGCTTAACCTTTACTCCTGACCTGAAATAAAATACGTACATCAAGTCAGTTGCCAAGGTCGCTGGAAAAATGGTAGGATCCTTCTACTGCTCCAGAAGATATCTCACTACTAATGTAATTCTCTATCTGTATAAAAGCCAAGAACGTCCAAGGATGGAGTACTGCTGCCACATCTGGGCAGGAGCTGCTAAAAACAGTCTATCCTGCCTTGACAGAGTACAAAATAGACTTCGTGGCCTAGTGGGTGATGCCCTTTTCTCTTCCCTGCAATCTCCCTCCCACAGAAGAGACGTTGCAAGCCTGTCTTTGTTTTATCGTTACTACCATTGGCAGATGCTCGTCTGAACTCCAATCTCTGGTCCCCCCCTCGCCAATCTTTCACTATAAACACCCGCCTAGCTGAAACAACTGTCAAAAATTTTCCCCACTCTTTATCTGTGCCAAAATTCAAAGTAGATTCCATGAACAAATCTTCTTTCTTAAAAGTGCACACCTGTGGAACTCTGTTCCGATTGCCTGTTTCCCACCTGACTACAACCTGGATGTCTTCAAGTCCAATGTAAACAAATTCCTGGTGAACCGCCCCCTTAAGTAAGACACTTTATCAAATCTCCAACACTAACGTACTGTACACACAATAACCCTTATCCCCGAGTGGCATCCGGACCTTGTAAAAATAAATAAATAAATAAATAAATAAACTAACCTTTTAACCTTTTGAGTTAAAAAACTTAGTAACGGCCTTTTAAAATCTTATATTAAAACCGGATCACAAAACATTCGGTTCTTAATCCAAATTATTTTCCTTTTCACTTTCCAAAAGAAAGAAACACCTGAAGAAACAGGAAAAAGTAACTTTTTTTCTCGATGAGATCTTAATTATTCATAAATACAGATCAAAACATTGTCATGCCAGTGTAGCAAAAACCTGTACAAGTCTGTATAAATAAATATTAATATAAATATTCTTACATGACTAACGTTTTCCTGATGGGATGGACGTGCATATATTTATTCACATACAAATAAGTACGCTTTAATCTTTGGTACAATGTAGAAGTTAGTAAAGCAGAATTTAAAAGTCACTGATACGATCTAATGATTAAGCTATTTTTATTGTTTATATTATTTTTTACAATAAAAAGCGATCAACCGTTGACATATTTATACAATGATGCGTGGTTTATCTTAATTTAAATTTTAAATTACCAACCCTGATACGATTCATAACTCAGTTGTCCGGTAACACAACAAGAAAAAAAAATAGAAAAGCTAAATATATTTAAAGAAAATAATCTGTTGGGCAGACCGGTTTATATTTTTGATTTTTTTTTTCTGAGATGAGGGTTGATAATTCGTATTATTTACTGTTCTCATCTTGAGTATTATTCTCATAACATCTCGGCCGATATAATCCCTGGCCTTTATGTGTATCTTGTCGAACTTGGGAATATTTTTGTCGGGAATCTCTATAGAATTTTGAACGAGGATTTCTTGCTTTTGATTTTCCAGCCAGAGCGGAGTAGAATACTTCAACCATCATTGACATCATCTGCTGTGGATATACAGTTCGAAACTGGAATTGGTTCTTTGGGTGCACACCAGTTAACACCCCTCCACCTCTCAAGACAAAGTCTGACAGAAAGGCAAACCAATAGGGTCGGATGCAGCTGCAGGAATTCCCAGAAAGGTGTCACAGAGATTCACCATCCACCTATCGGGTTGGTTGGTTGGTTGTTTTACGGCATATCAACCCTTTTCTGGTTATTTAATGCCGAATCCAAAGATTTTGAAGAAAAATTTTAATAGAATATATTTGTTGTTTTCACGTCGGTTTCTATTTAACCCATAGTTGGGACCCTAACAGGTACTACCACACCGGGTCACAGTGGACACAATACATTTAGAAAGTTCTTACGGGTTTTACCTTTAAAATTCAGATGAACATATTTCGGTTCAAATAAAAAATCATTGATCAAAATAAGCGCAATCAAAATCAACACACTTTAGTCAATGCAAAACAAGTGTATTTATGCCAGTAACGTAAAAATCTTGCGTTCTGGTGGCGATGAAGTCGCTGAAGAAGGTTTTGATATCGCTTAGGTTTTTGAAGCAATTCTAAAGCAGAAAGTTGTTGAGATGCTTGAAAAAGTGGTAGTCAGTAGGTGAGAGGTCTGAAGATTATGGCGGATGAAAGAGAGTTTCGTAGCTCACTTCGTTCAACTTCTACAGGGTTGTGGCGGAGAACTGGGCCTTTTCTGTATACTAATGTTGTTATCGAAGTTTCTGATGCATTTCCTCCATTTGTTGACGGTACTCCTCCACCGTAATAGTTTCGCCTGCATTAAAAAGTGTAATACATGAGACAGGTCGCAAACCACCAAACAGTCAGCATGACCTTCTTTTCGTGCAACTCTAGGTTCGGGAAATGTCGTGTAGCATTGCCAGCGTCTAACCACTGAGCTGAGCATCGCCGGTTATAGTAAAGCACACACTTTTCATAGCAAGTCAAAACACGGCCGAGAAACGAGCGTTTTTGTTGCTTAAAACAAAGGGAAGCTGACACTTGATAACGGCATTTCCTTTGATTGTCGTCCAATTAGGGAGGCATCTATTTATTAAGTGTTTTTTGTCTTTCCAATCTGTCTTAAATGGTTCGAAATCATCGTGTACGTTATGTCTAATTCAGAAACAAGTTCTCGAACAGTTGTGCGTGGATTGGCTTCCTTGTCAACATCCGACGACTACACTAATCATCTGTAAGGCTCTCGTCGCCGCCAAGAAATTCCTTAAACCACCATTGTGCTGTTTTGTAGTTGATATCGAGAGCTGCTTCAACAGCTTTTCAGTTAGCTTGAATTGTAATCAGAAAATTGTGCGAATTTGTTTTTTCCATCTTGTATTCAACGTCTGAAAAGAAGATATAATTTTTTAAAACGATTGTAATTCAAATGATTAGATAGAGCTAAAAACGCTATTTAAAATCTATATATATATATATATATATAAAAGTGAAAATGTGTGTGTGTTTGTGTGTTTGAATGTCTCGCAAAAACTTTCGACACAGGCCATAGATTTTCGCCAGATAGGTATCATTTTCAAGCTGGAACCTTCGCCCGACAAATATCGAAGAATTGGCACAAAGCATTAATTCCTTACCCCTAAACTAGCCATTTCTGTACAGGCAGGGGTAGCCAAAAACCGTTCTCTCATGACAAG
This sequence comes from Euprymna scolopes, assembly GCF_053919585.1. Classification (NCBI taxonomy): domain Eukaryota; kingdom Metazoa; phylum Mollusca; class Cephalopoda; order Sepiida; family Sepiolidae; genus Euprymna; species Euprymna scolopes. The sequence continues at coordinate 123,579,362 of NC_136496.1, read as the reverse complement.
ATGGCTCTACGCATGCGCATATGACGTCGGAACATGAATTAGTTGAAATATTAAAAGATAAAAACGGCCTAAATCCGTCAACGTCCTCTTAACTCAGTTCATTAGAGCGCTGCGTCATTATCTAAAGGTTGTCAGTTCGAATCGTGGTGTGAGAACCACCATGTCAAACTAACATATTTGTTCGTCAATATAACATTCTCACAGGCCATACCTACTAGATTTTATGACAAGGTAGTGTTTTATATGTTCTGATATCAAGAAACCATGCTCCCAGCCATTACTGTCTTTTATAGGAAGCGGTTTTAGTATAGTATATGTTATCTTGTCATGAGACGATCCCCAGGCATTACCTCCTTATTTAGGGGTTTCATGTTCTTCGAACAAAATCGTCCAATTCAGCTGTTTTATTAACAAGCTCAGCACTGACGTGATGTATACTAGTAACACCTTTGTCCTCGCGTGGCTGTTTAGCCTTGGCAAAGATAGCAACCTTTTTAATATTTATTTATGGTGTTTGTTTGGTTGTTTTGTTTTACGGCTTATCAACCTTTTTCACGTTTACTGTCGAATCTGGTCATTTTAATAAAAGGTTTTTCAGGAAGCTGGCCTGATATGGTAGAACATAAGCATTAATTTGAGAATATTTCTTCGAATAAATTTTCTATTTAATCCGTTATTATTACTAATAGGTTCTAAAAATTAAAAAAGAATTCATTATTAAAATTCACGAATTTTAATTAACATTGTTAAAAAGTAGTAAAACAAAGAACAACCCTAATTTGTTTTACGACCAAATCACGTGATTTCCGGCTGAGCACATTTTAATGAATTAAACAAAGTGGTAAAAATAATTCATTCATTAAAATCGAAACAGATTACATGTCGTAAATTAACCATAAATACAAAGATAATGTGGATAATAAGTACACTTTTGATCTAACATAAGGAAACAGTATCTATTTGTCCTATCTATTCATCTATTGATCTTATACCATTCTATCTATCTATCTATGCTATGCTATGCTATCCTATCTATCGACAAGATACAGGGACACTTCAAATGCAGACTCTGTAGACAAAGAAACCAAACAATAAAACACATAAGCGAATGCAACAAATTAGCACAACAAGAATACAAAAGTAGACACAATCAAGTGGGGAAGACAGTACACTTGGAATTATGCAAACAACTGCATCTTGAACACCCAGACAAATAGTACAAGCACAAACCGGTAGCAGTATTTGAAAATGAAAATCACAAAATCCTATGGGACATGGATATACAAACGGATAAACCCATTCAAGCAAGAAGACCGGATGTCATAATGTTAGATACTGACCGAATAACGCTGGGTAACTTAGCCGATTATTATTGGAAAAATATCACAAATAGATTTTGGAATATGGGCATTTAAAGCTTGAAATGTTTAGTCAAAGATTTAATAAAAATTAAATTAACAAAGTTGATTCAGGAATTTAAAATTTAGATTGAAATTTGGTTAGCTGTAAACAAATTTAGGCTTACGTAAGAGATTACCTTTTTCTGTCATTGAACACATGGTTGAGGTTTACTGACATAATAGTTAGTTACCAGAGATCAAACTGATGAGTTGGCGAGAAACGCGTTAGCGAACCGATGTGCAGACGAATCTGTTGGAAGCAGACAGAGAACTATGAAAATGTATAAAGATACTCAGCGTGCCAAACTCCAACAAAAGAATCCATAAGACGAATAAAACCCATGTAAAATATAATTCGTTTATAGGGCGTTCTTTTAGGAGTTTGGATTAATAAGAAACTATGTGATCCTCTGATCTGAGATGAGCAGACATATTGTAAAATGCTGTATATGAAAGTTTACGCGTTAAGCTTTTTAACTACTAGTATTTGTGAAAAAGCGGCTTCAACGAACATTTTATACTTATGCAACAAAATTAATATTTCTTCACTCTATATACATACATTCATTGGATCTAAAAGAACATTTTATACTACTGGACGATACACGAATTCAGACAGACAAACACACATATATTTATATGACACACGTATATATATATATATATATATATATATATATATATATATATATTTAATTGTACAGAAGTTCAGAAAAACATTGGTACCATCGGTTTCAAGCCCAACATAAAGGGAACCAGTTAATGGTAACACGTAAATGACACTCGGAGAAACAACATGGCTGACGAGAGCCGAACATCGTTTACATGTCACCATTAACTGGTTCCCTTTATGTTGGGCTTGAAACCGACGATACCAATGGTTTTCTGAACTTCTGTACAATTAAATGAATAAATAAATAAATATTAAGCTCTTATATCGAAAAAGTTTTTCTTTGTAATCGAGCACTTTGTTGGAATTCTTTCCCCAAAAAACAGTAAACAATTATATATATATATATATATATATATATATATATATATATATATATATATATATATATATATATATATATATATAATCAAATAAGTATTACAGTTAAATTTACCAAGATAATCCAAGATGGCAAAATTGAAGTATATAATAATATTGAAGAGTTAATATTTATAAAGTAATCTAAGCCAGATGTAAAAGCTCGATAAAACCAAATAGGAAATAGAGCTTATAATAAGAACAAGTAGTTAATAAAACATGTTTAAAAAAAAGTTAAAAACATATTTAATTTTAAAAAGGAAGCACAAAATAAGTGGATAGTCCTTAATCCGCGGAGTTTCAAAGAAATACTTTCCTTCGTATAAGAGGGTGGGATTTAGCAAAATGCGGGATCGGGGTTTGCTTGCAAAAGTATTTGATGAAACTACAAGTAAGTCATAGATCTTACTTGGTAACAAATAGTGAAGCAGAGGGAATATGGTGACGAAAAAGGTGATTTCATGTGAGTGGATAGTCTGGTGAAGGGTAAAATATCCAATAACAGTAAAATACAAAAATCAAAATCTAAAAAAGTTGGTTAAGTTTCAATTTCCACAAGTAAAATCCATGGGAATCGCGTAATTGGAAGATGATCCAAAGTAATCCAAAAGGCAGAAATCCGTTGAATCAGGCAGAAATCGGGGCAAGGGAAAGATATGCGTAGAAAAAGGAATTTAAAACGTCTGTCAAGGCTGTGCTAAATTTGGGAGAATGAGTAAAGAAGAAGATAAAAAATGAATGGAGATTGAATTAATATTAAAGCAGAAAAGCCAATGTCAAAATGACCCAGACAAGATGACGTTGAAAAGGCGCCAAAATTTAAAGCAGTAAAAGGGGTCAACTGAAATATACAAGTTATTACTTAAGACTTAAATTATCAGCAGGAGTTATTAAGAGAAGCAAATGAATTAACGGTAAGTGAAACACATACACATGCATATACATACATATATATATATATATATATATATATATATATATATATATATATATATATGAATACATACAATTACACACATATATACACACAACAAACACACCCACATATACACACATATATACATACATATAAGTAAATAGATATGTAAATAAATAAATAAGGAGTTAGGAACAAAATTAAAGGGGAGAGGATGGCCAGTATCTACAAATTCCGGAATAAGGCAAATAAGTATGTAAGTAAATGCACATAGTAAAATATAAGTAAACATACATGCAGAAAACAAATGTGTAGGTAGATGGATATATTTGATTGATAGGAATATTTAAACACTAAAACGGAGATTGCAGATGTAAACCGGCCAACAAAGAAGAAATAAAGAATTACATTGAAATTTACAGAGTAATAAAATGCTAAGAAATATGTAGAAAAAACGATAATGTCATAGAAAAATATATATATCTTAAACGTAAAGTTAATAGCTATATAATTTCAAATTTACAATATTTAAATTATACGTAAACCTTACATAAAATTTTCAATATAAATAACCTAAAGTTATCGTACAGCTGCTGCGAAAATTTAGAGATGATAATTAAAACACATAATAACAAAATATTAAATAAAGGCAATGAAAACAACAACAACAAAATACATAATAAAAAGTGGACACCATGATAAAAATAAAACTAACACAAAGGACACATATATAATTAGCAGTGTTTGAGAGATAAAGGCGAACAATACTGGAATAGCTAAACATCTATGTATCTTATTTAAAGATCATGTGTTAACCTAATAATAGCTACATATCCATAAGTTTCATCTTGCAGATTCATCAGGGTGGAGATGACTGTTTAACAGGTTACAACACAATTCCAACTTAAAGTATATATATATATATATATATATATATATATATATATATATATATATATATATATATATATATATATATAGTAAATTATGATAATATATATGCCATTTAAGCTACAAAGAATATTAATATTCCGCGTTTCATTCTCGTGGAATTCGTCAGGCTTAAGCCTTTATTTCATTCTTTCACTCTCGTGAGAATACGTCAGGCATAAGCCTCAAAAATTCTCACGGGAATGAAACACGGAATATTCTGTGTAGCTTAATTGCCCTATATATTTTCATGACTTCCTAACTTGCTCTACCTAGGTATTGAGCACTGTTAAAGTAAATACTTAAAATTTGTGTATAAAATTATATTTTCGTATATAAATTTATGTGATTAAATGAAGCAATCACACACACACACACACACACACACACACACACACACACACACACACACACACACACACACACACACACACACACACACACACACACACACACATATATAACTTTACCAATTGAGACGTTCTTTCATATTAATATGTATCATTTCATCGTATTCCCACATATTCCGTTGTAATATGTGTAATTTGTTTCCCCTCTCTTCCTGAAACATTAACCCCATTTATCTCACTCCAGAATCTATCGTTAACTCAAGTGATTAAAAGTTAAAAAAATAAAATACTAATCTCTGCTTACTTGCTTCCTCACGAGGGCAAAGTAAGAGACGTGATTGTTTTTTAATGTAGGATATATCCAAATACCCCCTCCAGACACAAAAGGGGCATTTTAGGTGAGAGAATTAAAAATTACTCCAGTCAAGAAGGATTTCTCTGCTATGGCTAGATGTAGAACAGATACTACATTTTTATCTACAGTTATTGTTAATTTTCACAAAAGTCAAATGTGTCTGATTTTTTACGAACAGTTTCTACCTACTGTTAGGATGATTAATTGGAATCGGAATCGGGAATCAGAAAAATCGGAATTTTGTTGGGTATTGGAATCGGTATCTGAATCGGAAAACAATTGTGCATATTGTTCGATGCTAGGAACTATTCTTTTAATTGTTTTTTTTTAAATCGATTTTTTAAAAACAAAATCTTATAACGTTAGTAGTAGTAATGAAATAATAAATATCTATCGATTTTAAACAACCAGTAAAACAATAGATCACCCGGGCACCCCCTCCTTCCAGTGTTTATTTTTACGTCTAAAAATGGCTGCACATTTAGCGTTACCATAACGGGGAAAAATAACAACACTCTAGTTAAATATATAGACATTTATTAAGAATCAGAATCCATATTTGTATCCTAATCGGGAATTTAGTATGGAATCGGTAATTGTATCGGGATCAAAAGAAATATTGGAATCGTCCTATCACTACTTCTAACCCCCTTTTTAAATTCTAATTGTATGAAAGTAAATTAAACTAAACAAAGCTCAGTAGCTGTGTTCCAAAATTCATAATGATCAGTTAATTAGTTTAGGAGTGAACACATAAATATCTAAACATATTTAAACATATCTATCTTCATGTGCACAGAGATGAATGTTACTACCAATGTAAACAAGAGGCTATACTAAAATTAGGTTTGTTTTTCTGGCACCATTTCACCGTCAATAAAGGTGCGACCTTTTAGTTTCTGCTTTGTAACCACTCCACACCTTTTTGTTTATTATAGTAAAATTGCGGTTTTTAAAACCTTATTTTCAATTCAGTTGTACGATCACATGCGAGTTGGCATTTTCTGCAGATGACTAAATAGATAATACTAGCTGGACTCCCGGCATTGCCCGGTCGTACAAACATATTTTAATTTATGCAGATTGCGTATGTATTATTGCATAATCTATCCTCTATTGATCATTATATATTACGAGGAATAATTTGCCCGGTGGACTAATTTGCAAAATTAAAAAAGAAAAAAAGAAGATAAAATAAAAAATAAAAATAAAATAAAATAATAATAATGATAATGTATTTCATTAAATTCCGTCTGTGTTTGTTTACAATACCACGTCAGCTGATATTTGAGCTTGACGATAAATGCCCTGAAAAGTCACGTCTGATTAATGTTAAGTTTTAAAATATACAAACGAAAAAATGATTTGCCGTGATATTAAATGGTACCTATTCTTTTATCATATTATAATAAGAAAAAAAAATAATTAAATTAGAATGGCGATGTACACTTGGACTTCAATAAGGGATCATTCGATCTGTGGTCGAATGCCTTCCCACTAAGCTGTATCTTCAGATGATAGTAAATCTGTCTTTTTTTTTTTTTTTTTTTAAAAAGAAGAAATGATTTGCTGGGTTTATATTATTTCCTTTAGCCGGTGTAACGTAAAATATTCCCCTGTAAAAATTATTATTTTTTTTATTTATAAGAGAGAAAAGCTATTTTTAAGATCAGATTTTTCCGATTTCCCATACTTATCAGATAAATTTCTGTACAAAACATATCTAAGAACACTGCCAGACATAAAAATGAGATTTGTGTGAAATTTGCAAAAGATACGCTCAATCGTTTCGGAACCTATGAGAAACTCTCTGTCTGACTGTCTGTCTGTCTCTGTTTCTGTCTGTTTGTCTGTCTTTCTGTCTGTCTCTCTCTCTTTTTCTCTCTTAACACACACACATAAAGTGACTTTTATGTCTGTCTTAGTAGAGATAGAGATAGCGATGACGACATGTGATTCTTCACTGAAGTCAGCATTGCCCGGCTGTGAATGAAGAATAAAACGATCATCTCATCAGACATTGTGCTTCTTTTAACATTTCGAATTCACGTAAATTTATATAGAACTAGCAGGAAGACTCGACGTTGCTTGTGATTGTGAATAATGATAACTACTATTAATGTTTTAGCCTTTTCACTATGCTCATAATGTAACGTAGTCACGGGCTACACCATTAAATGGTCAAGCTAGAACACATCACGAAAGGAAATGTACATATAGGCCTGAAAGAAAAGGAGGGAGAAGAGAAGAAGAAAAAGATAAAGAAAAAAAAACGCGTAGTGATTTGGACGGTACGTTTTAAAAGCAAGCGAGTCATCTACTACGCCATCGAAAGCGAACCGGCCGAACCTGGAGTACTAGAGAGACCTACGGCAACACCACAGCTGTTTATAGTAAAAAACAAAGGGCCGTTATCTGACAATCAAGATGAAGATGAAAGAACGCATTTGTCGTGTTATAAATACGTGTCGGCGACTGATAAGGTAAACGAAGAAATTAACTAACTTTTTCTTTCACCTAAAAAGTGATATCAAAGTTTTATTTTCTTTGCGAATCTCTAAATACAACGTTCGAACTTATTCTAAAAATAACACCATATTATTTTCTTTGTTTTCACTGAGACTCACTCCCCCTGTTTTATATCCTAATACAGTAAAATGCTTAAGTGTTAAAAAAACTATCCAAATTTAGTGTCTTATACACATGGTTTAAATTTTATTAAAATCAGATATACGTATATGAGATGTTAAGGAAGTTGAGTCACTAAGAATTAGATATTTAGCGCATAGAATGTAAGCAAGAGATCCGAGATCACTTGCATTGTCTTTCCCAGGAAAATTATGCATGCATAAATTTCATCAAAATAAGACATATTCGAAGTTTTCAAGTAGGTTCTCTCTTACAGCGTGCAACGAACATTCTCTTACAGGGTGCAACGATATAATTGTCGTCCTAGAAAAGACATGATTCCATTTCCGTTTGATGAAAACCGATTTTATTTTTTTGTTGAGGATCATCTATTAGTTGGCCAGTTGATTACAAATCCAAAGAGCGATAGTAGCCTTCTATCATTGCTGAAAGTGACACAATGTTCAACGAGCGAGATCGGAGATGCGCTATTGTACAACTCATGCTTTCTACCGATTCACATTCTAACAACAAGACCATTACTAGTACCCTCAAAATGCATCGCTGGATTGCCATGAATAACGGGGACGTGTCCAGGGTGATGAAAACAAAGTTTCCGGTCATGATTATGGTTTTTGGTGTGGTTTCAAGTGAGGGCCACATCATGCCACCCCACATCCTCGAAGTCGACTGAAAGTAAACACCAAAGTGTACCTGGATGTGCTGAAGAGTGTGGTGATCTGGTACAAGCAGGTAATTGCTGGAAGACTCTGAGTGCGGCAGCAGGACTTGGCGCCGACTCACAAGTCCAAAGAGACTCAAGCTTGGCTTCAGAAGGAGTGCTACGACTTTGTACCCTTCTCTCACTGCCCCTCTCTTCCCCCTACCTGAACCTGCTGGACTATTTCGTTTGGTTATACGTTGAAAACATCACCAACATGACCTCCCACAACACTAAATTCAGCCTGATTATCGCCATCATCCTAGTATTCCCCGAGCTCTCTCCGAGCTCTTGTCGAGCTCTTGCCGAGCTCTCATCAGCGCTTGTGAAAAAGGCTTGCTCCCAGTTCCTGACCTGTACTGAGACGGTGATTGAAGCTGAAGGTGGCTACATTGAAGAGGTGTCTACTTCTTAATCAAGTTACTTGATTTGTTTTTGTCAATAAGAGTTTTGAAATAAAATAAATATTTTCCATAGGGGACACTTTTATCGTTCCACCCTGTAAGGTTAGGTGGACTCTTAGAGATTCTGAACCACTTCCATTCTTTTCCCCTGAAAATCTTACAAATGTTGTTTGAATTTCATTAAAATAGGATATATTTGAAGTTTTAAGGGTTTTACGATATTAGAGCCGCTTAGGAATGCACTTAGAGATTTAGGCACATTTACATTATTCTTCCCCAGTAAATTTTATATGAGAATCCACCTTTAGCTTTTATGTGGATCCTCTAACTTCCCTTTCTATTGTTAGCACACACACACACACACACACACACACACACACACACACACACACACACACACACACACACACACACACAGAGATATTGTGAGGCATATATATAGATTAGGGTAGCTTAAACATCAATCCTATATACGAGGGGCGTTCCCAAATACTGTTACTACTCAGAAAATGCAGACTTTGTAGACGAAAGGGAAAACGATAAACCACATCATAAGTGACTGCAGCAAGAACATAGGCATAACTGGATTCAGTCGGTAGCTTACTGTGAACTGTGCAAAAGAATTAACTTTGAACAAGAACACAAATAATACAGACACAAACCGCAGCCAATATTGGAAAATAAAAGACATAAAACCCTTAGCGAAAACTCACCCAAGTAAGAAGACTAGATATGATAATAGTCCACAAAGCAGGAAAAATTGCCTAAATATTCCAAAATATATTTTTGTATCACGTGATCAAAAGTTCTTTAATATATAAGTCATGCACAAAAGATTTGGATTTGATTTGTTTTGCTTTTCTGTTATGGTCATCCGTATTTTCCATTTTTTTGCTAAACGTTTTGTCAGGTTGATCACAAAAGTACCAACATATTGATCACAATAAGAGAGGGCCATCATGAAATATAATGAGCTAGAAGAATACTCGCCCGATGAAGTGTATAAGTAATTATCCGAAGAGAACAGTTTTGCTCCAATTTTATGTCCCTTTACGAAGATCCAAATTAAGATATAATCATACTAAACCTTATGGCTAGAATCCTTTATAGGATATTTTTTAATTTTAATCAAAATCGATTACATGATCTTGATTCTAGAAATATCTAAAAAATAAAGTTTAAACTTAAATCGACTTAAGAAAAAACTGAAATTCAGGGAATCTGGCTTGGCGTTTTTTGACTGAAGATTACATTTAATGCAAAGCTAAAATATTAAATTATCCAAACCGGAACTTAAACCCATATTACGCTCCATAAGACGATTTACCTAATAAACAGAAATTTGGGGAATCTCTACTATTATCTAAAAGTAAATTTGTGTGTGCGCGTGTGTGTGTGTGTGTGTGTGTGTGTGTGCGTGCGTGTGCGAGTTACTTCTTCATAGGTTCCGAAACGGCTGAACCTATCTTTTCCAAATTTTACACAAAGGTAGTTTTCTTAGATATGTTTTGTACAGAAATTCATCCGATAAGTCTCTAAAATCGAAAAAAAAAAATTGATCTTAAAAATAAGTTTTCTCTCTTATCGAAGATAACATTTACACCTCTGACACAGCTGTGTTCTAAAATTCATAATGATCGGTTAATTAGTTTAGTAGTGAATACACAAATATATAAACATATAAGTGTATTTTTATACAGATAAAAGTTACTATCAATGGAAACAAAACCAAACAAAAACTAATACTCGAAGTAGTTTTTTCCCTCGATTTCAAAACCAATAAAGGTGTGACAATCTAAATCCTGCTTTGTAACCACTCCACACCTTGTGTTATTGTTTATTATAGTAGAATTATAGTTTCTAAATCTTATTTTCAATTCAGTTGTACAGGTGCGAGTTGACTAAATAGATGACGAAGCGGTGACGACATGTGATCATTTACTGTTGTTTAATGTTAAGAATGTTTATGTGTGTATGATGAGTAGTTAAAAGTGTGTCTGTATGTATTTGCGTTTTACAATATTATTTATGTGTGTATGTATGTGTATTTTAAGATATTATTTATGTGTGTTCGTATGTGTATTTTAGCATATTATATATATGTGAATGTATGTGCATTTAATCATATGTATGTGTGCATGTATGTGTATTTTATTATACGTAAGTGTGTATTTATGTGTATTTTATCATATATATGTGTATTTTATCATATTATGTATGTGTGTATGTATGTGTATTTTATCATATTATGTGTGTATGTATGTATATTTTATCATATTATGTATGTGTGTATGTATGTGTATTTTATCATATGTATGTGTATTTTATCATATTATGTATGTGTGTATGTATGTGTATTTTATCATATTATGTATATGTGAATGCATGTGCATTTTAGCATATGTATGTGTGCATGTATGTGTATTTTATTATATGTAAGTGTGTATTTATGTGTATTTTATCATATATATGTGAATTTTATCATTTTATATATGTGTGTATGTATGTGTATTTTAGCATATTATGTATGTGTGTATGTATGTGTATTTTAGCATATTATGTATGCGTGTATGTATGTATATTTTATCATATTATGTATGTGTGTATGTATGTGTATATTATCATATTATGTATGTGTGTATGCATGTGCATTTAATCAATGTATGTGTGCATGTATGTGCATTTTATCATATTATGTATGTGCGTATGTATGTGTATTTTATCATATTATGTATGTGTGTGTGTATGTGTATTTTATCATATATATATGTGTATTTTATCATATTATGTATGTGTGTATGTATGTGTATTTTATCATATTATGTATGTGTGTATGTATGTGTATTTTATCATATTATGTATGTGTCTATGTATGTGTATTTTATCATATTATGTATGTGTGTATGTATGTGTATTTTTTCATATTATGTATGTGTCTATGTATGTGTATTTTATCATATTATGTATGTGTCTATGTATGTGTATTTTATCATATTATGTATGTGTGTATGTATGTGTATTTTTTCATATTATGTATGTGTGTATGTATGTGTATTTTATCATATTATGTATGTGTGTATGCATGTGTATTTTTTCATATTATGTATGTGTGTATTCATGTGTATTTTATCATATTATGTATGTGTGTATGCATGTGTATTTTTTCATATTATGTACGTGTCTATGTATGTGTATTTTATCATATTATGTATGTGTGTATGTATGTGCATTTTATCATATTATGTATGTGTGTATGCATGTGTATTTTATCATATTATGTATGTGTGTATGCATGTGTATTTTATCATATTATGTATGTGTGTATGTATGTGTATTTTATCATATTATATATGTGTGTATGCATGTGTATTTTTTCATATTATGTACATGTCTATGCATGTGTATTTTATCATATTATGTATGTGTGTATGTATGTGTATTTTATCATATTATGTATGTGTGTATGCATGTGTATTTTTTCATATTATGTATGTGTGTATGCATGTGTATTTTTTCATATTATGTATGTGTGTATGCATGTGTATTTTATCATATTATGTATGTGTGTATGCATGTGTATTTTATCATATTATTTATGTGTGTATGTATGTGTATTTTATCATATTATGTATGTGTGTATGCATGTGTATTTTATCATATTATGTATGTGTGTATGTATGTGTATTTTTTCATATTATGTATGTGTGTATGCATGTGTATTTTATCATATTATGTATGTGTGTATGCATGTGTATTTTATCATATTATGTATGTGTGTATGCATGTGTATTTTATCATATTATGTATGTGTGTGTGTATGTGTATTTTATCATATTATGTATGTGTGTATGTATGTGTATTTTTTCATATTATGTATGTGTGTATGCATGTGTATTTTTTCATATTATGTATGTGTGTATGTATGTGTATTTTATCATATTATGTATGTATGTATGCATGTGTATTTTTTCATATTATGTATGTGTGTATGTATGTGTATTTTATCATATTATGTATGTGTGTATGCATGTGTATTTTATCATATTATGTATGTGTGTATGTATGTGTATTTTATCATATTATGTATGTGTGTATGCATGTGTATTTTATCATATTATTTATGTGTGTATGCATGTGTATTTTATCATATTATGTATGTGTGTATGTATGTGTATTTTATCATATTATGTATGTGTGTATGCATGTGTATTTTATCATATTATGTATGTGTGTATGTATGTGTATTTTTTCATATTATGTATGTGTGTATGCATGTGTATTTTATCATATTATGTATGTGTGTATGCATGTGTATTTTATCATATTATGTATGTGTGTATGCATGTGTATTTTATCATATTATGTACATGTCTATGTATGTGTATTTTTTCATATTATGTATGTGTGTATGTATGTGCATTTTATCATATTATGTATGTGTGTATGTATGTGTATTTTATCATATTATGTATGTGTGTATGTATGTGCATTTTATCATATTATGTATGTGTGTATGCATGTGTATTTTATCATATTATGTGTGTGTGTATGCATGTGTATTTTATCATATTATGTATGTGTGTATGCATGTGTATTTTATCATATTATGTATGTGTGTATGCATGTGTATTTTATCATATTATGTATGTGTGTATGCATGTGTATTTTATCATATTATGTATGTGTGTATGCATGTGTATTTTATCATATTATGTATGTGTGTATGTATGTGTATTTTTTCATATTATGTACATGTCTATGTATGTGTATTTTATCATATTATGTATGTGTGTATGCATGTGTATTTTATCATATTATGTATGTGTGTATGCATGTGTATTTTTTCATATTATGTATGTGTGTATGTATGTGTATTTTTTCATATTATATATGTGTGTATGCATGTGTATTTTATCATATTATGTATGTGTGTATGCATGTGTATTTTTTCATATTATGTATGTGTGTATGTATGTGTATTTTTTCATATTATATATGTGTGTATGCATGTGTATTTTATCATATTATGTATGTGTGTATGTGTGTGTATTTTATCATATATATGTGTATGTGTATTTTATCATATTATCTACATGTGTATGTATGTGTATTTTATCATATTATGTATGTGTGTATGTAATGTGTATTTTATCATATTATGTATGTGTGTATGTATGTGTATTTTATCATATTATGTATGTGTGTATGTATGTGTATGTTTTCATATTATGTACATGTGTATGCATGTGTATTTTTTCATATTATGTATGTGTGTATGTATGCGTATGTTTTCATATTATGTACATGTGTATGCATGTGTATTTTATCATATTATCTACATGTGTATGTATGTGTATTTTATCATATTATGTATGTGTGTATGCATGTGTATTTTATCATATTATGTATGTGTGTATGCATGTGTATTTTATCATATATATGTGTATGTGTATTTTATCATATTATGTATGTGTGTATGTATGTGTTTTTTTTCATATTATGTATGTGTGTATGCATGTGTATTTTATCATATTATGTATGTGTGTATGTATGTGTTTTTTTTCATATTATGTATGTGTGTATGTATGTGTTTGTTTCATATTATGTATGTGTGTATGTATGTGTATTTTTTCATATTATGTATGTGTGTATGCATGTGTATTTTATCATATTATGTATGCGTGTATGCATGTGTATTTTATCATATTATGTATGTGTGTATGCATGTGTATTTTATCATATTATGTATGTGTGTACGTATGTTTATTTTATCATATTATGTATGTGTGTATGCATGTGTATTTTATCATATTATGTATGTGTGTATGCATGTTTATGTTTTCATATTATGTATGTGTGTATGTATGTGTATTTTATCATATTATGTATGTGTGTATGCATGTGTATTTTATCATATTATATATGTGCGTATGTATGTGTATTGTATTATAATATAGATGTGTATGTATGTGTATTTTATCATATTATGTATGTGTGTATGTATGTGTTTTTTTTCATATTATGTATGTGTGTATGTATGTGTTTGTTTCATATTATGTATGTGTGTATGTATGTGTATTTTTTCATATTATGTATGTGTGTATGCATGTGTATTTTATCATATTATGTATGCGTGTATGCATGTGTATTTTATCATATTATGTATGTGTGTATGCATGTGTATTTTATCATATTATGTATGTGTGTACGTATGTTTATTTTATCATATTATGTATGTGTGTATGCATGTGTATTTTATCATATTATGTATGTGTGTATGCATGTTTATGTTTTCATATTATGTATGTGTGTATGTATGTGTATTTTATCATATTATGTATGTGTGTATGCATGTGTATTTTATCATATTATATATGTGCGTATGTATGTGTATTGTATTATAATATAGATGTGTATGTATGTGTATTTTATCATATTATGTATGTGTGTGTATATTATATATGTATGTATGTATGTATGTGTATTTTATCATATTATGTTTATTTGTATGTATGTCTATCATAATATTATGTGTATGTGCATGTATTTTATCATATTATATCTATCTGTATTTATGAGTATTTTATCATCGACCAACGCCATCAACACCCGTATTTCCTCATATATCAGGAAACACGCTATGCGACACACAAATATCTGTGCGTGATGTCACCATGCTAATAAAGAACCTTGATTCCAGTAAAGCTACTGACCTGACGGCATTTCAATTATAGTGTTAAAAAAGCTTCAACTGGAACTAGCTCCAATACTTGCAAAAGTGTTTAAGCGTTGTCTTCAGGAGAATTGCTTCCCAACACCCTGGAAAACCTCTTCAGTATGCCCTGTATTTAAGAATTCAGGTGATAGATCATCTCACTCTCAGTACAGACCAATAAGTCTCTTGTGCGTCATGAGTCAGTTATTGGAGTCCATATTAAATAAAGAAGTAGCTAACCACCTCAGCAAAAATAGCCTCTTTAGTGACATGCAATATGGTTTCCGTTCTGCTAGATATACAGTAGATGTGCTAATGGTTTCACAAAAAAACACTTGTCTAGCCGAAACCACTGTCAATAATTTCCCCCACTCTTTGACTGTGCCTAAGTCAAAACGTAGATTCCACGAACAAAGCTTCTTTCTTAGAACTGCACGTCTGTTGAACTCTCTTCCGTTTGCCAGTTTCCCATATGACTACAACTTGGTTGTTTTCAAGTCCAACATAAACAAGGTGCATGCTATCATAAAAAACCTTGACACCTCAAAAGCATGTGGACCCGATCTTATCCCAGCTGTGCTATTAAAAAAGTGCTCAGCCGAAGTAGCTCCAGTTCTCTCCAAACTCTACAACAAATGTCTTAATGAAGCTTGCTTTCCGGGCTGTTGGAAAACTGCTTCTGTTGTACCAGTATTCAAGAATTCTGGCGAAAGGACTGACCCATCAAATTATCGCCCCATTAGCCTCCTCACACTTTTTGCCAAAATATTTGAGACCATAATTAACCATGCCCTAGTCCATCATCTTACAGATGCTAAACTACTGACTGACAAACAATATGGATTTAGACAAGCCCGTTCCACAGCAGACATCCTCACTGTGATCTCTGAACGTATATACCATTCACTGGACAAAGCGGGGAAGGCAGAGCGGTAGCTCTAGATATATCTAAGGCTTTTGACAGGGTATGGCATGAGAGTCTCCTCAGTAAAATCAGATCATACGGTATCACTGGTAGAATACTTAACATAATTAAATCCTTCTTAGATAAGAGAAAAATCCAGGTAGTCCTCGACGGTCGCACATCTAAACAATATGATATAAATGCGGGAGTGCCCCAGGGTTCTATCCTTGGACCTCTATTGTTCCTGATATTCATAAATGACCTCCCCGACAACATTGCCTCTGAGATGGGTATATATGCTGATGACACTACACTCTATGGCAGACACGACAGGAAGATGAATGAACACATTTCTAAAGAAATGGCAGAAACACTAGGGAAGACCTCCAATCTGTAGTGGAATGGGGACAAAAGTGGTTGGTCGCGTTCAATGCTGCCAAGACTAAACTAGTTTCATTCAATAATTACAAGAAACCCTCTCTACCACCCATAGCAATGGCCAACGACTCTTTATCTGAGAGTCCATCTTTCAAACTCCTTGGCCTAACGTTCACAGGAAACATGAGTTGGAACAATTACATTGAAGGCATTGCCAGGGCCGCTGCAAGAAAGGTAGGCTCTCTCTACCGTTCTAGAAAACTACTAACACCCGAAAGTATCCTGTACCTCTATAAGGCCACCATTCGCCCATGTATGGAGTATTGCTGCCACATCTGGGCTGGTGCATCTGCTACTAGTCTCTCGCTCCTTGACAAGGTTCAAAAGAGAGTCGCAAACCTGATAGGCCCTGAACTGGCATCTAAGCTTCAGCCTCTGTCCCATCGACGAAATGTTGCATCCCTCTGCTTTTTCTACAAGTATTTTAGTGGTGAATGCTCTGACGAACTGCAATCACTTGTGCCCCCACGACGCGAGCACCCTCGACAAACCCGACAGGCTACTAGATCCCACCCCCACACTGTAGAGATCCCTAGATGTAAAAGATCTTTTTACTCCAATAGTTTCTTCCCCAGAATTCCATTCCAGGTCCCTGCTTCCCCAACAGTACTGACGTGCAGAAGTTCAAGTGTAACATGAACCGACACCTTGCTGCCCAAATCCCTACATAGTACCCCAGTAGTTGTTGCCCCTGATAGTAGTCCCCTACACCAAAGTGGCAATTTGCCTTGTTTGGGGTGAAAATGTAATAAAAAAAAAAATTCTTGATGAACCGCCCCCTTAAGTAATACAATCTACAAAATTTCCATTACTAACGATTAATACGATATTATCCCATTGATTACTGTACACTCAATAACCCTTATCCTCGAGTGCCCTCTGGGCCTTTATAAGTGGCAACTCCTATGTAACAAAATATCTGTATGTATATGTATTTATCATATTATATCTATCTGTATGTATGTGTATTTTATCATATGTATATGCGTATGCATGTGTATTTGATCTTATGTATGTGTGTATGTATGTGTATTTTATCATATTATGTATATGTGTATGTATGTGCCTTTTAATACCTCCGACAAACTCGACAAGCGCGACAAGCAGCAAAATCCCACCCCTACACAGTAGAGATCCCTATATGTAAGAAAGCCTTCTACTCTAATAGTTTCTTACTTAGAACTGTTAGACTATGGAACTCCCTTCCGTGTTCCTGTTTTCTCAAATGTACTGACATGCAGAAGTTCAAGTGTAATGTGAACAGACATCTTGTTGCTCGACTCCCTACATAGTATCTTTGCAACTTATGCCCCCGATAGTAGCACTCTACATTGAAGTAGCACTGTGCCTTATTTGGGGTGAAAATGGAAAATAACTATTATGTATGTGTATATATGTGTTTTATGCATGTATGTATGTATGCATGTATGTTTTATCATATGTATGCATGTGTGTATGTGTCTGTATTTTATAATATTATGTATGTGTGTATGTATGTGTATTTTATTATTTTATGTATGTGCTTATGCATATGACATAATCACGTTGACACACCGGTTCTCTCCTGATCACCTAAGTTAAGCATCGTTGGGCCTGACCAGTACCTGATGGGTGACCACCTGGGCATAGTATGCGCTTTATGTGCTCTTCGCTTATTTTGGCTTGAACTGATATACTTGTCACGGGAATTAAAAGTGTCGACTCAGACGAGGTGTGGTTGGAGATTGCGCAATTCTTGCTACAAAAATTTCATGCACAGACACCCTTCACAGGGTATCCATATTTCGAACAGGACTGAATGGGAGTCCTATGTGCGTATATATATATATATTGTTTTATCTAATCTGGGTGGCGAATATCTCTCAGAATTTCAGTGTTTGGCCGAAGTCAAATTAGGGACAAACCGAGGATTTGGAGTTAACTGTTGGGGAAATTGATGACTCTCCTTTCTCATTTCCTTCTAATCATGATTTTCTGTTTTTTCCTTTCCTAAAAATTGTTTCTTTTGTGGTCCAAACCTTACAGATATTAATGAACTCTTCCGCTTACTAAAAATACTGGTAAAATATCTTTCGGCGATTATGCTCAAGTCTTGTACTCGTAACAGTGGGACCGACGTATACCCACACTCTTCAGTTGTTGTGGTTTTTGTTCTTTTCAATACATTTTGTGACCACTGATTATCGAGTCGTGCCTTTCATCCGGACCATTACGGGACCACAACATTTACAAATAAAACTATCTATAAAAGTGAGAATGTATGCACGAGGACACTTCTCAACCTATACACTCAACGGATCTTGGATCTACAAACTTGAAATTTGGTATATAGCGTATTCAGACATGTGGAAAACGTTTTAATCGGTTTTCATCCAAAAAAAGGGCTACTAAGTGGTCAAAATTGATTTATCTATTTGTCAACTGTTTCACGAATGCGCGAATCGTTCACATTATGTTAAGAATAAGTAAGCTTAAAAACACTTTTTAGAGAGCATATCAAGCTGGCCTAATGGTTATCGTACTTGACTCACTGTCTTTAGTTTTTGGTTTCGATCTCAGGCTGAGTATTTTTTTTTACTTACAAGAAGTGAACTGTTTAGAAAAAACAACAACATGATACTCGCATGCACATGTATTAGTCTTTTCGGTTTTTACTTTATGTTTCTATGAATTTAACGTTACGTTAAATACCAGACAACGATGTGTACATCTTTTAGTTTATAAATAAAACTACGTATTAATAAAATTATTTACAAGAAAGCATATTTGCAAATAAAAATATTTATAAATAAAAATATTTATAAATAAACTAATTATTATTATTTAATATGTAACCCATTTACAAACATTACTTAATAAAGCCATTTACACATAAAACTAATTATAAATAAAACTACGCACAAAGAAATTTTTTGTAGAGAAAAAAATCTACACAAAAAATTATTTACAAATAAAACTATTTAGAAATAAACTACTTACAAAAAAATTCTTATAAGAAAACTATTTACAGACGCCTTTTTCAAATATATGTATTTCGAGATTTTTGCGCATAAAACTATTTACACATGAAACTATTAACAGAAAACTATTCCCATATAGAACTATAAACAGAAAACTATTTACACATAAAACTATTAAAAGAAACTATTTACACATAAAACTATTAACAGAAAAACTATTTACAAATAACACCACTTTCAAATAAATCAACTTATCAAATACTACAAAAAATGAGACTATTTAAAAACTATTTACACATAAAACTATTTTCATAAAAAACTATTTATAAACAAAACTACTTACAATCCTACAACTATTTACAAAAAAAATATTTACAAAAAAATATTTACTAATAAAGCTGTTTACTCATAAATCTGCGTATGAAATAATTTACAATTATAAAACTGAGATAACTACTTACAATAAAATTTACAAAAAAACTATTCACTAATAAAACTATTTACAAGAAAACTATTCAGAAAAAGTTATTTACAAATAAAACTATTTAGAAAAAGTTTTTTTTTACAAATAAAACTATTTAGAAAACGTTATATACAAATAAGAGTATTTAGAAACAGTTATTAACAAATAAAACTATTTAGAAAAATGTTATATACAAATAAAACTATTTAGAAAAAGTTATATAACAAATAAAACTATTTAGAAAAAAAATTATTCACCCGTTTAACAATTCACAGAAAGAACTATTTACAAATAAAACTACCCACAAATGAAAGTTTTTACCAGGAAACTATTTACAAATAAAACTACTTACAAGAAAAAAAACTATTTACAGTAAAATTATTTACAAATAAACTATTTACAATTAAACTATTTACAATAAACTATTTGCGATTAAACTATTTACGAAAAATTTCACATTTCATGAAGTGTAACAACAACAAAACAAATACTTCTAACGCTATGCGAACAAATTTTTTTTTCGTAAAGACTTTCCCTCGGTGAAACACATTACCATGAGACTGCTTCCTTGCAGATTACAACATGATCATCTTTGAATCCCATGTCAACAAAATTCCTGTCTTGAACCATGAACTTGGTCCATCCTATTAATAATTCCACATCCTCTCATAAACTTTTAATTGACACTCATTTCATTTAATTAACTCTAATCCTCGAGTGGCTCTTAGCCTAAATAATGGGTGAAATATCTCGTTAAGAAGTACTCGATAATTTTTTAAGCAACGGAAACAATTGCGAACCGCATAATCAATAGTCTATTCGTATTACTACTCCTGTGCACTCCCATATGAATATGAGGCTACAGTCACACTACTTTCTATAGAAACCACATTGGCAATGTGTGGTTTCTATAGAAAGTAGTCCTTTATGAAAACTCAAGCCCCAATGTTTTAAGGATTGGCCCCATTGGATCGGTGTTTTTTTCCTTCACCTTTTCTATTAATAGCTTCGCTTTTTTGTTTTTGTTTTTGTTTTGTTTTGTTTTTTTCAAACGCTTACCTCTGGCTTCGAGTTCTACGCTTGACAATTCGAGTTACATCTAATATTTGCTTCTCGGGAGTTAGCTATCAATGTTTTCGCGTTTTATTTTTTTCTTTTTCGCCTGAACAGAGTTGTTCGACTTGTGTTGTATCATCAAACGAACGAGTTTAGCCTAACACCGCATTTGACGTTACAAATCCCCTATCCCTTCAATAATCTCGAGGCATTTGTGACATTTGTAAAGTCTTTTCTGTTCTCGGTCAGTGAAGGAGAAGTTTTTCTAGACCGAGGCAATTTTTGTCCCAATCAAAAGTGCCTCTTCTTTTTTTTTTTCGGAGTTTGGTTTTATTCACATTAAAAATCTACCTTTTTGTCTAACTCTGCCCTCGTGGGGAGACAAAACTCTATAGACGTTAATCAAACATAAATACGCATTTTAATATTTATTCATTTTCTTCTTATTCACTGCAAACAAGGCACATTGCCACTGAAACGTAAGGGGCTACTATGTTCAGGGGTCATATTTATGGGGGTGTCCTTAGTAGGGAGCTGTACATTGCATTTACATTGCTGTATATTGTTACAGTTAAATTAATTAATGAAAATAAACAAAATACACTAAAGTCTATATAATGAACAAATTTCTAACAGAACAAAGATGTCATATTCCAAAAATTACGTAAATCAATCAAGCATTTTTTTTAAATTAAGAAAATCAAAATTTACGATTTTTAGCGATTTTACTACTAAACTACATTTGCCATAAGGCTGATTTTTTTTTTTACCTCAACACTTCGATTATAGTTGTCTCCCCTTATTTATTTCATCAGATTGCATCATGCCCGACGGAAACATTAAAACTCGCTTACTCATAGAATTTGATTTTCTTGAATGAAAAAAAGAAGCTACTTGATCAAATTACGTGATTTTTGGAATATGACGTCTTTGTTCTGTAATGAGTTATTAACTTTTTTGTATTTTGTTCACTTTAATTGCCGCCACAAGTGCCAATCTGAATAAGCACCAATGAAGGAAGATTTTAAAATATTATTTAAATTTTTCTTTTTTAGAAATATAATTTTTAAAATATAATTATTAAAATATTATTTTTAAAATATCATTTTTAAATATAATTTTTAAAATATCATTTTTTAAATATAATTAAAAAAATCCTTTTCTAAATATTATTTTTAAAATATAATTTTTTAAATATAATTTTTAAGATATCATTTTTAAATATAATTTTTAAAATATCATTTTTAACTATAGCAAAGCGGTGGGATTTTTCTGCTAATTGGGTTGATCGATGTGGGGGTGGAGGTTAAAATGCAGTAACTTCATCGGAGCACATTCCGGGGAAGTACTTATAAGACAAGCATAGAATTGCAATATTGTGGTGATGGTACAGTTGGGTTAGACTTGGTAGACACTGTGGTGACGCCAACACATTTCTCATTTGAAACAACTTACAAGTACGAACATGAATCGATTTTCATATCACCGCATCTAGAACTCCAGAACTCCTCCCCCCATGAATAACAAAAATAAAGAAAAATTCGTTCTTGTGACTGAAAGAAAATATCATATTCCAAACATCTTGGGGGAACTCTGTACAAGTACTGATTTTTACTTACAAATGCATTTTTTAAGTATAAGTAACAATGGTGCTTCTTAATAGAGAATTTCGAACATTAACCAATGGTGTTTACCTAATTATTATGTCGCAATAATGAACATATCCAAAAATTACGAAAAGCGATAACGTAAGAAAATTAGTTATTAACTAAAAACTGTTTTCAAACACATTTAACGAAAAATAAGTTTTGATAAATGAGCTTAAGATATTCAGTTTTCATAAAATAATTGCCTCCCTGTTACGATTTGAACTCCACATTTTTTTTTAGCAAAACTAAATTTTCGCAAATTAAACGTAAAAAAAGAACTTTGTCTGCCAAGAAATGCTGGACTGAAGAAGTAAATTAAAGATTATCTCTTACAATGTGATTTTATTATTTGTATTGAACTATGTAGCACAATATTACTTTCTGAATATTTATTAGTACTTATGAATTTATTTCATTTGGGCCAGTTCTATATTTAAAATATAATGGACACTATTTTCATAGAAATGTTAACAAACTCGTATTTGCTGTGGGTTATTGGTTTTTCTGTTTAAAAAAACAATCTTTTGCATTATATAGAAAAATATCAGCTTAATCAAAATATATTTGTTGATTAAATATATTTCTCATTCCGTGAAATTTACTGCTGGTTGCTAATAATATGGTAGAACAATAACAAATAAAAATTAGCTAGTCAGAATCAAAGTTTAATTTGGCAGCTTAAATGTTATTTAGGTTCAACTGTTAAAATCTGGTTGACATAATTTTACTAAAAATATAAGAGTCATTTCTCATAGCTAATTTTGATTTTTATATTTTTATTTTAAAATGTCTCCATGTTAGCAAACTGCCGATCCAGTTTAAGCATTTTATTAAAATAAATTATATCGAGGTGTGTTATTTTATTGCCAATAATATGATACAACAGATGAAAATAAGACAGTCAGAATCTTAGTTTTATTTGTCAGCTTAAATGCTTTTTAAGTCCAACTTTTAAAATCCGGCTGACATAAATTCATATATTAAAACACAAGTTTTCAAAGTAAATATGATATCAATTTTCAAAATTTCTGAACGGAATTTAATTGTGTTTCAAATGTACGCACATGCGCAGTAAATTTTAAAACGATATGTTGCTTCTGTTAAAAGCGACTCTGTATGTATTTTAAAATAGAATTTTGAGTAAGGTATAAATAAAACTAATAAGATTTCCATATCTCTGTCGAAACTTTCGCTTTTATTACTTAGTATGTTTCGTCTACCCTGAATAAGGGTTTCAAAGGTTTTGTAGAGCCGTCCCTGGTCTTATCAATTGATAAAACGTTTACGTATTTTATATATTTTTTTATAAGGGGGGGGGGGCGTGAAAAAGTATACATAAAATATAGTTTACTATAAAAATAGTGTAACAGTTTTAAAATGTGAATATTTAACATATGTTAAAAAACATTAAATCCAAACAACATACTAAGTACGAATCCAGTAGATGATATTGCTGAAACATTTAGTTTTAAATCGGCGACAATCGTAAATGATTGCACAGGTTTAAATACAGTATATTTAAATAAAGTACATTAAAATGTAACTATGTTTGAAAATAATATAATTATTGGAATAAATGTACAAAACAAGCGATAGAGACACAGAGAGAGAGAGAGAGAGAGAGAGAGAGAGAGAGAGAGAGAGAGAGAGAGAAAATGTTTGTTGTTTTTTCTTCAGCATCACCGTGAAATATTGTTTTTATTCGGCATAAAAAGTAATGTAAAAAGTGAGCGAGAGAGAGCGAGAGAGATAGAGTGGGGAAGAATATACCCATAGAGAAATAGGGAGTAAGAGAGAGAGAGAGAGAGAGAGAGAGAGAGAGAGAGAGAGAGAGAGAGAGAGAGAGAGAGGAAATACAAACTGAAGCCGTAAAATGTAAGAAAATGAACGCAGCAATTTACTCAGAGGGCAAAAAGTAGGTTGCATTGTGACGCTATATTTTAATGGTACATTAGTGTTCGTTTAACATGCGAATACCGTTATTCTGAAACATCGGAATGGTCAGAGCTCAGCCAATGAAAATGAGCGGAATTAGTCTGCGAGACTTTCTTATTTTTGAATCGGAAAAGGTAAAGATTTTGTTATGTTTATGAGTTTATGATTTAGTTAAGAAGGGTGCAAGCACCATATATGTGTAATGTGTATATTTTCTCCCAGTTTTGGTTGAGGGTGGTAGGAGGACTTGATATTTAGAGGGGAAAATAAGAACTACTTCCTCTAAAGATGGTTGTGATTGTGATGGTATTGCTCCTAGGATGAAATGTAGGATTTTATAACTACTAAATGTGTCCAAAGTTACATAAGATAGTTGCTAATAGTCTACACATAATAAATTTTTATGTGTCATCTGTTGTTACAAAACTACGGTACTTTGGTTCAGAGGGGAATTTCTGCAATTAAAATATTATATATGGAGATAATTTTGTTGGCATTCGATTCCCTGATATCTTTCTATTAAGACTTATTTCCCGAATGATATCGAGTACTTACGGGAAAGACTATGTCTCTAAGTAAAAGTTTTTGTGGAATTAACTGAATTCGAACTTGACACCCGCAAGTTGTCTGCCCGTGTCATTAACCACAGAGACACAATTACTTCTGTACTAATGGAACTGCTGTCCGTAATGGAGGTGTCGGCGGTGCTGCCGCTGCTGCTGTATCTAACGCTATATTGTCGGTGCTGCTGATGTAATCTAAAATTCGGCCATTTCTTAGTCTAAGCGGAAATTCTCTACGGCGACAATTCCATCCGGAACGTTGATCTTTACAGTAATATTTCAGTCAATTACTTTCTGCCTCGAACAGGTGAATTTAGAGAAAGAACGAAATCATGTTTCTACATGTGTCGCCGTTTTCTAGGAATGACTCTTTATCGGTTATTCTCGAGCACATTGGTTACAATTGCAAAAATAAATAAATAAATAAATAAAATCAAATTCAGATGTTACGTTTTTATATAATCGGATTTTTCATTTTAAAGAAAAAATGTTTATTAAAATCTAGTGTGCCGTGTACAAGCATTGCCTAATAATATAAAATATAAATATAAAATAATAATATAAAATAATAATATAAAATATAAATATAAAATAATAATATAAAATAATAATATAAAATAATAATATAAAATAATAATATAAAATATAAATATAAAATAATAATATAAAATATAAATATAAAATAATAGTATAAAATAATAATATAAAATAATAATATAAAATAATAATATAAAATAATAATATAAAATATAAATATAAAATAATAATATAAAATAATAATATAAAATAATTATATAAAATAATAATATAAAATAATAATATAAAATAATAATATAAAATAATAATATAAAATATAAATATAAAATAATAGTATAAAATAATAATATAAAATAATAATATAAAATAATAATATAAAATAATAATATAAAATAATAATATAAAATATAAATATAAAATAATAATATAAAATAATAATATAAAATAATAATATAAAATAATAATATAAAATAATAATATAAAATAATAATATAAAATATAAATATAAAATGATAATATATAATAATAATATAAAATAATAATATAGAATAATAATATAAAATAATAGTATAAAATAATAATATAAAATAATAATATAAAATAATAATATAAAATAATAATATAAAATAATAATATAAAATAATAGTATAAAATAATAATATAAAATAATAATATAAAATATAAATATAAAATAATAATATAAAATAATAATATAAAATAATAATATAAAATAATAATATAAAATATAAATATAAAATATAAATATAAAATAATAATATAAAATAATAATATAAAATAATAATATAAAATAATAATATAAAATAATAGTATAAAATAATAATATAAAATAATAATATAAAATAATAATATAAAATAATAATATAAAATAATAATATAAAATAATAATATAAAATAATAATATAAAATAATAATATAAAATAATAGTATAAAATAATAATATAAAATAATAATATAAAATAATAATATAAAATAATAGTATAAAATAATAATATAAAATAATAATATAAAATATAAATATAAAATAATAATATAAAATAATAATATAAAATATAAATATAAAATAATAGTATAAAATAATAATATAAAATATAAATATAAAATAATAATATAAAATAATAATATAAAATAATAATATAAAATAATAATATAAAATATAAATATAAAATAATAGTATAAAATAATAATATAAAATAATAATATAAAATAATAATATAAAATAATAATATGAAATATAAATATAAAATAATAGTATAAAATAATAATATAAAATAATAATATAAAATAATAATATAAAATAATAATATAAAATAATAGTATAAAATAATAATATAAAATAATAATATAAAATAATAATATAAAATAATAATATGAAATATAAATATAAAATAATAATATAAAATAATAATATAAGATAATAATATAAAATAATAATATAAAATAGTCCAACTAAATGCATTAACTTTCTGAATAAAAATATAGCAGACTTTCTACCTTTTATCTGAACAATGAAGTATTAAAACATTTCCGGAAATAAAAAGACGCACCCTTTTTACATAAACACCTCATCAAAACACCTCCCATCAATTATCAAGCAATAAAAAATTCGTCAGTAAAACATTAAAACACAGTATAGATGAAACAAGCAACCAGCGATCTCTAGTGCACATGCCACCAAAAACTCACAGCAATAAACAAATAAATAAATAAATAAATAAATAAGATATACGAGGTGCGTTCAATAAGTTTCCAGACTTATTTTGTTCAGGCATTTAAAATTGTAGATTTTTGAAAATTTAGTATGTTGTTGCTATACATCTTATGAAGTAACTGATAGATTTTTATGATTTCATGTTCAAATGAACAGCTACAACAGGAATTGGAATACATCATACTAAAACCTGATTGTCACAGTTGGTAAATTTCGAAAATGCAATCTGGATATGAGGACATTTTAGAAAAATCATATGTAATAAAATTCTGTTTGTTCGAAAAAATACCACCGAAACGTATGCTTCAGACCGCTTTTGGACCATCTTGCATGAATCGAGCACCAGTTTTTTTAGTGGTATAAGAGATTCAAGGAAAGCATAGAGTCTGGGAGAGATAATGAGGTGTAGAAGGAGTAAGGAAGTCAGAACACAAGAGTTGATTGGCCAAATAAAGAATTTTATGGATAAAATCCGTCGTTTGAGACAATAAGTGCACAGTTTGATGTCAGTGTGGGAACTGCACACACAATTATTCGTGAGAAACTGAAGATGTGAAAGATTTGCACGAAGTTTATTCCAATGGTGCTCAGGGAAGATTACAAACTATTTTATCAAGATGGGCATCAAGGCAGTTCCTCATCCTCTTTATAGTCCAGACCTTGCTTCCTTTGACTTTTGCTTATTCGCTAAGGTCATCGAAAATCTTGGAGACTGTCGTTATGAAACAATTGAGTAGATGAAAGGTTGTGATGATGGTCATTGACATGCTCACAGAAGAGGACTTCGATGGAGCCTCCCAGAAGTCGTTGGAATGGCACAACAAGTGTATTGCAGTCGGAGGAGATTACTTCGAAGGGGACTAGAGTTTCATGTGTGCATTATCAATAAAAGTGCTCATATGAAAAAGTCTGGAAACTTATTGAACGTACCTCAAATAGATCAATTCTGCTTTTATAAAAGTTGCTCTAATAACTCATCCAAGACTTAGCACAAAGTAGAAAATCAAACTACAAATACTCTGCTCAATCACCCAACCAGTTTAGTGGTAGGCTTTTTGTTGTCAGCAAGCCTTGTAACCTATTCTTTCTCTGTTGGGCTCTTGAAAGCCGTACATTTTGACTAGCCTATTTGGAGTCCATGGGATTGAATACTGATGGGGGTTCTTTCAAGCGTGGTTTCTTTTATAACTGAGAAATAATGAATATAGTTAAGCAGCGTAGGTCAGATTGCTTTTCTGGTTGGCACTTTCCCGGGCGACAATAAATGAGACCAAACTCAGTGATATCTGCTTCATACGTTTCTTCATCAGCATTCGCCAGTTGTCACGACATTTATGCCCCTTGACTTATTAGTAGATGACTGAATCAATCACATTAAGGTTTCGATGTCATGTTCGATTATTTTGTCTGTGAATTTATCACCGTCAATTTTGACAAGAGAGTATCACCATTTATGAAGGCCAGGATATCATTTGAGGATAAGGGTCACTGAGACAACAGATTAGTGGTTGTTGGTGGTGGAAGTCTGGTAAAAGTTTTATATTAAAAGGGGGCAAGATACCAGAAATTTGTTTACATTGGACTTGAAGATGATCCTGCTGTAGTATGCCAGGGGGACATAATTCAACAGGCGGACAGTTCTAAGAAAGAAGCTTTGTTCATGAAATCTGCGTTCAGATTCAGGCATAGATAGAAAGAATGAGAAATTGTTGATAATGATTGTAGCTAGACAAGTGCTTTTTGTACAAGCTTGGTGCAAGGGGAACCACAGATTACCGTTCAAATTTGTCATGAAAATAACGATGAAGAAGAGACAGGCTGGAAACGTCTCTTCTGTGGGAAAGAGTTTGCAGAGAGGAGAAAAGGGGATCACCCTCCAGGCTGCGAAGCTGATTATGAACTCTGTACAAGGCAGGCTAGGGAACTCCGATCAGCCCTGCGCAGATGAGGCAATACTACTCCATATAACTCCTGAGTGAGATACTTTGTGATGCGGTAGAACGATGCAATCATAAACTATCCGATTGAAGTGATCTTATCTTCCTTTTTCCTTTACCTTTCGGTCAGGTGTCATGAAAAAATAGATATCAGAACAAGTATAATTCGACTTAAAGGACTACACGAGGAGAGTACAAAATGGACCTTGCTTGGTTACTTTCATCAACCTCGTAACTTCCACCTTCTTTAATTGATTCTTTAGTCTTTAGTGTTTCTGGCGAAGAGGTCGAAATCTTACAGTTGTTAGTTTTTGGCTTTGAAGTATTCTTAGCTTCTTCACTTAAGTGGCTCTATGTCTTGTCTGGAATGATTTCCAAAAAAAAAAAAGAAAAAAAAAATGAAAAAGAAAAAAACAAACAAACAAACAAACACACAAACGAGGAAATAAATAAATCAACAAAAAAAATAACCACAAAACCAACACGAGCCATGAAAGCCAATAAAGCAAAAGTCCAAGAGTCGAGTTTCCATTGCCAGATTTCGCTGCGGTTTGCTTGGTTAACTGATCGACATTCTTGTGTGTTGATTGATCATGTAGCAGGCTACTCGCTTCACTTGCATGGCATTCGGGTTTTAAATTCCGAGTTCCGATGTATCCAACTGATGAACTCTAAATGAAAGCGAAACTCAAGTCTTGGACTTCCGGTTTGTTGGCTTTTATAGCTCGTATGAGCTGCAACGTTGTTTGTGGAAATAATTATATCAGTTTTCACATTGTGAATATATATATATATATATATATATATATATATATATATATATATATATATATATATATATATGTTATTGTTTTTTTTTCAAGCGATACACACGGGTAATATTGGCTCCGCCTCGAAGCTCATTTTTTTTATTTACTTAGAAAGTCGCCATTTTTAATTTGTTTGCACGTATATAACATTTTTATTTATTTATTATTTTTTAAAACAGTATATATATATATATATATATATATATATATATATATCAGGCCGCCCGGCATTCCCCGGTAGTAAAATACGCTTAAATATGATATTTTCATTAACGCAGATTTCGTATTTATTATTATATTATATAGGACCCAATATATAGTAATGATTTAAAAAATTAAAAAAAAAGAAAAATGTACCGTGCGCCATCACCGAGAATCGAAACCAAAACGTTTAGCTTACGAATTACTTTTGCCTTTGACGTTAACACTTTAACTATGAACACATGTTTGCTGCAAGGATAAAAATGAAAACATAAACTAATTACTATTACGTTACGCATGCATATTTGTAATGCTATCGTCAGACCTTCACCTGGAAAATTCCATTTTTTAAATTTTCACACTTTTGCACCGATTTTCTCCGGCTAAAACTCAAATATAAAGTTCGTGGGTTCGAATACCCTATATATTAAGTTTCATGTCTGTAGACTAAAAACTGACAGAGGAGTTTGGTGGGCGAATTTTTTTTAACAAATATATATACGCATACATAAATATGTATATAGAAAGACGTTAGTGTTTACTATAACCTTTTTACACAAATATTACACAAGTATAATATCTGCATGAATATAATTGCATGTAATAAGAAAAATAAACTAATAGGGAATTAATTACAATGAATGTTTAAAAGAATATGCAAATTAACTAGATATTTTGCAGATGAATGCAATTTCACGACTCATATATAATAAAGTTGTATTTTCTATTAAAATAAATAGAAAAACGTGTTTTTAATATGAATATCAATACACACACAGATAAATATATATATATATATATATATAAATATATATATATATATTTATATTTTTATATAACTTCCGGTTATAAGATAGACGAATATTGGCTGAAGAGAGCTTGATAAGGATACCTTAAACGGGCCTTATTATCGGGCTTGAAACCGACGGTACCAATGATCTGTCTCAACTAACAACTTTCTGTACACAAAATATAAATACGCTCTTACAATTTGGATTTTCCTTTTAATTGAGCACTCTGCTGGAATTCTTTTTCAAAAAAAAAAACTAATCACACACACACACATATATATATATATATATATATATATATATATATATATATATATATATTACAATAATAATTTTTAAATACCTACAGGCATTAGTGTTTCATCCTTCTTTCGGGAATCATCAGCGCAGGGTGACACGATTACTATCGATCGAGAGATTAGAACCCGGCCACGAAGTCATCTCAGACTCCATTAGCAAGGAACAAACCTTACGCCCAATCTCAACCGTGAGAAATATCGTTGAAATTTTAACATTTATTTTTTAGATGTCGTAACATATTAGATTATAACATTATGATGCACTTTCTATTTCAATTTGAAAGTGCTCAACAATAAGGACCGAGTTTCTTAAAGAAGCTGACATATTTATTACAATACTAATTTTTGGATACCAACAGAAACTATTGTTTAATCCTTTGGGGAATCATTAATGCAGTTTGATACACACTATCAGGCCACTCAACGGTATCTTGTCAGAAAATACACGTAAATATGATATTTTAATTAATGCAGATTTCGTATTTATTATTATTATTATTATTATTATTATTATTATTATTATTATTATTATTATTATTATTCTCTATTATTATTATTTTATTATTATCATTTTACTATTAATATTATTTTTTAATTATTATAATTTTTATTATTTTATTATTATAATTTTTTATTATTATCATTGTTATTATTATTATTGCT
Organism: Euprymna scolopes; assembly: GCF_053919585.1. NCBI lineage: Eukaryota > Metazoa > Mollusca > Cephalopoda > Sepiida > Sepiolidae > Euprymna > Euprymna scolopes. The sequence continues at coordinate 123,546,979 of NC_136496.1, read as the reverse complement.
ATTATTATTATTTTCGTTATTATTATTGTTATTGTTATTATTATTATTTATTATTATTATTATTATTATTATTATTTTTAATATTATTTTTCTTCTACTTCTTCTTATTATTATTATTACCATTATTATTATAATTTTTATTGTATTTATTATTATTATTTTTAATATTATTATTTTTATTATCATTATTATTATTATTATCATTATTATTATTATTATTATTCTCTATTATTATTATTTTATTATTAATATTATTTTTTAATTATTATAATTTTTATTATTTTATTATTATAATTTTTTATTATTATCATTGTTATTATTATTATTGCTATTATTATTTTCGTTATTATTATTGTTATTGTTATTATTATTATTTTTTATTATTATTTTTAATATTATTTTTCTTCTACTTCTTCTTCTTATTATTATTACTATTATTATTATAATTTTTATTGTATTTATTATTATTTTTATTATTATTATTTTTATTACTATTATCATCATTATTATTATTATTATTATTATTATCATTATTATTATTATTATTATTATACTTATTATTATTATTTTTATTATCATCATAATCATTATTATTATTATTATCATCATTATTATTATTATTATCATTATTATTATTATTATTATCATTATTATTATTATTATCATTATTATTATTGTTATTATTATTATTATTATTATCATTATTATTATTATTATTATTATAAAGCCAATTCTCTGTTGATGATTATATTGTGACTAATATATAGATGCGGCTGTCTGACGTGGCCTTGTCATGAGAAAAAAGGCTTAAATATGTATTTTATTCACAAAGATTTCATGTATTGTTATAAAGCCGATGTGCTATTAATTATTATATTATGACCAATATATAATAGTGATTTTAAAAGGTAAAAAATGATTTAGGTGATATCATCTAGAATCGAAACCAAAACATTTAAGTGTCCAGCCTTATTCGTGACTGTCTGAGCCGCTAACAAATGGGTATCAAAATTAAAAAAAAATAAGCGACAGTAACGTATAGATAAATATTTGCCCATGCATAGAAGAACTTTGTAATTGACTTACGCTTGCCAGGTTCCAATTGTATCAATTTTTACACTTAGCAACTATTTTTACCATATAAAAACCAAATCAACCAATATACCAATATCAACCAACATTTGTATAAATCAATGAATATTTATTATTTTTAAAAATCAATAAATATTTATCATTTTTAAAAATCAATAAACATTTATATATTTTAAAATCAATAAATATTTACTAATTTTAAGAAACAATAAATACTTACCATTTTTAAATATCAATAAATATTTTTCATTTTTAAAAATCAATAAATATTTACCATTTTTAAATATCAATAAATATTTTTCATTTTTAAAAATCAATAAATATTTACCATTTTTAAAAATCAATAAATATTTACCATTTTTTAAATCAATAAATATTTACCATTTTTAAATATCAATAAATATTTACCATTTTTAAATATCAATAAATATTTTTCATTTTTAAAAATCAATAAACATTTATACATTTTAAAATCAATAAATATTTACCAATTTTAAAAATCAATAAATATTTACCATTTTTAAAAATCAATAAATATTTATCACTTCTTAAAATCCATAAATATTTCTCATTTTTAGAAATCAATTCTTGCTAATGAAAACTAAGAATTAAATTAAAAAAAACAAACACAATAAAAAGAGTCGTTTTTTTTGCGTCGAAAATTAGGCTCAAACTTTTCTGATCCTGTTATCATCTCGATACAAATATAGATTTCCGATTCCGATTAATAGCACACACACACACACACACACACACACACACACACACACACACACACACACACACACACACACACACACACACACACACACACACGATTGCGATGTATACAACAATGACATTCTGTGTTCCAATCCCATTTAATGACTGAGGAAACAAGACAGTTTGAGGAGGGTGAGGCGATCTAACAGCTTCCTCAATATTTTTAATGTCCTGTTTTTCTTTTTCACTTGTATTAGATGATTGAGAGCTTAATCCCACCCAACTTTCAACTAAACATGAAATGTTTGCGATTGTTTACACATTAACTCTATTCGACATGAATGGCGTAATTTCGTACTTAATGATACTTTTTTTTAAAACAAATTTATTTTTGTATTATTTAGATTTTTCGGATTATCGTTGTCATCTTGAATTTTATTTTCACAACTTTTCTGCTGATCTAACCACCGACCTTATCACACAGATCTTGTTGAATCTGGGAATCTTTCTTTCGAACTCGGGAGTCTGTCTATCGAACTCAGGCATCTTTCTGTCGAACTCGGGAATCTTTCTGTCGAATTACGGAATCTTTCTGTCGAACTTGGGAATCTTTTTGTCGAACTTGGGAATCTTTCTGTCGAACTTGGGAATCTTTTTATCGAATTAGGGAATCTTTCTGTCGAATTAGGGAATCTTTCTGTCGAACTCGGGAATCTTTCTGTTAAACTAGGGAATCTTTCTCTCGAACTAGGGAATCTTTCTGTTGAACTCGGGAATCTTTCTGTCGAACTACGGAATCTTTCTGTCGAACTAGAGAATCTTTCTGTCGAACTACGGAATCTTTCTGTCGAACTAGGGAATCCTTCTGTCGAACTAGGGAATCCTTCTGTCGAACTACGGGATCTTTCTGTCGAACTAGGGAATATTTCTGTCGAACTCGGGAATCTTTTTGTCGAACTAGTGAATCTTTCTATCGAACTAGGGAACATTTCTGCCGAACTAGGGAATCTTTCTGCGAACTAGGGAATATTTCTGTCGAACTAGGGAATCTTTCTGTCGAACATGGGAATCTTTTTGTCGAACTAGGGAATCTTTTTGTCGAACTTGGGAATCTTTCTGTCGAACTACGGAATCTTTCTGATGAACTAGGGAATCTTTCTGATGAACTAGGGAATCTTTTTGTCGAACTACGAAATATTTCTGTCGAACTTGGGAATCTTTCTGTCGAACTAGGGAATATTTCTGTCGAATTAGGGAATCTTTCTGTCGAACTCGGAAATCTTTCTGTCAAACTCGGGAATCTTTCCGTTGAACTCGGGTATCTTTCTGTCGAACTCGGAAATATTTCTGTTAAACTCGGAAATCATCTGCTGAAATCGGAAATCTTTCTGTTGAAGTCGGGAGTCTTTCTGTCAAACTTGTTAGTCTTTCTGTCGAACTCGAGAGTCTTTCTGTCGAACTCGAGTCTTTCTGTCGAACTCGAGTCTTTCTGTCGAACTTGGATATCCTTCTGACGAACTGGGGAGTCTTTCTGTCAAACTTGTTAGTCTTTCTGTCGAACTCGAGTCTTTCTGTCGAACTCGAGTCTTTCTGTCGAACTTGGATATCCTTCTGACGAACTGGGGAGTCTTTCTGTCAAACTTGTTAGTCTTTCTGTCGAACTCGAAAGTCTTTCTGTCGAACTCGAGAGTCTTTCTGTCGAACTCGAGAGTCTTTCTGTCGAACTTGGATATCCTTCTGACGAACTGGGGAGTCTTTCTGTCAAACTTGTTAGTCTTTCTGTCGAACTCGAGAGTCTTTCTGTCGAACTCGAGTCTTTCTGTCGAACTTGGATATCCTTCTGACGAACTGGGGAGTCTTTCTGTCAAACTTGTTAGTCTTTCTGTCGAACTCGAGAGTCTTTCTGTCGAACTCGAGAGTCTTTCTGTTGAACTCGGATATCTTTCTGACGAACTGGGGAGTCTTTCTGTCGAACTCGGGAATCTGCACAGAATTCCAAAGGGAACCCTTTATTTAATCCCCAGGGTTAGCATGCCACAGAGTTATAACTAATTCGCAATTGTATTCTGAGTATTGTAAGCACTGAGAACTGACCTTTCAAACCTCATGGTATACAAAAATAATTAAAAAAAAAATGAAATCAATTCGACTAAAAGATAGAAACTAAATCCTTTCGACTTACTCATGTTCAAGAGTGAAACATCGGCGCGTTATCTAATAATAAAGTTATTCTAATAACTAATTAAGTTATTATTATAATTAAGTTATTCTAATGATAAATTAAGTTATTCTAATAATTAAGTTATCTAACAATTAAGTTATTCTTATAATTAATTAAGTTATTCTAATAATTAATTAAGTTATTCTAATAATTAATTAAGTTATTCTAATAATTAAGTTATCTAATAATTAAGTTATTCTTATAATTAATTAAGTTATTCTAATAATAAATTTATTGTTGGAATAATTTTCCCTTTTACCAATTTGGTACCCCAAATGGGGAGCGGCATATATATTGTTTTTAAAATATAATTTTTAAACTATGAGTTATATATATATATATATATATATATATATATATATATATATATATATATATATATATATATATATATATATATATATATATTAGTTCTCGCGCGAAATAGCAGGACACAAAATGTTTTAAATAATAATAATAATAATAGAATAACAATAACAAAGACTTTCGCTGGCGAGGACTACTATTGACCGTAACCAGTTATACTTTTTGAAATTTTCATCTCTATTTTTCTTGTTATGTACTGAATATTTATTAATGAAATTTTTTTTTTTACACAATGATCACCACTTATCAAGGCCCGGAAGCCACTCAGGGATAAGGGTTATTGCAAGTACATTACGTTAGTGTGGAGATTTGATGAAGTGTTTAATTAAGGGGGCGGTTCATTAGGAATTTGTTAACATTGGACTTGAAGACATCCAAGTTGTAGTCCGGAGGGAAGCAGACAGACGGAACAGAGTTCCACAGGCGTGCAGTTCTAAGAAAGAAGCTTTGTTCATGGAATCCGCATTTTGATTTAGGCACAGATATAGAGTGGGGGAAATTTTTCACAGTGGATTCAGCTAGACGGGTGTTTTTCGTGAAAGATTGGCGAGGGGGGACCAGAGATTGGAGTTCAGACGAGCACCTGCCATGGAAATAACGATAAAACAAGGATAGGCTCACAACGTCTCTTCTGTGGGAGAGAGGTTGCAGGGTAGAGAAAAGGGCATCCCCCACTTAGCCACGAAGTCTATTTTGTACTCTGTCAAGGCAGGATAGGCTGTTTTTAGCAGCTCCTGCCCAGATATGGCAACAGTATTCCATCCTTGGACGTACTTGGCTTTTATATAGATAGAGAATTGCATCAGTAATGAGATATCTTCTGGAGCGGTAGAAGGATCCCACCATCTTTCCAGCGACCTTGGCAACAGACTTGATGTCCATTTCAGATCAGGAGTAAAGGTCAAACCCAGAAGCTTGTCAAAACACGGGGCCTCACCCAGATGAGAGCCATCCATCACAATTGATGCCAGATGGGGATCAGAGCGTTGATGATGTAAGGATAGGAATTTGGTTTTGGATGCATTAAAAGTAACCAGCCACATCTTCCCCCACTGAACCACGCGCTCGAGATCAGAGGAGAGAGAATCAGAGAGAACTTTGTCATTTACAGCCTTTGATGTGTTGCCGTAGATGGTCGTGTCATCAGCATAAAATTTTGAATGATTTTTTTAATGTGCAACAAAATGTACAACAAAAAGTACATTACATAAATGTACATTACAACACAATATATATATATATATATATATATATATATATATATATATATATATATATATATATAGTGTGTGTTATGTATATGTATAAATATATATATATATATATATATATATATATATATATATATATATATATATATATATATATGCATCTGTGTTTATGTATGTATATATTTGACACTTACACGTTTGGAATAGTGTTTCTATTTTAGACGTGTTAGTTTATTTTTTATTTATTCATTTATTTTAATATATATATATATGTGTGTGTGTAATCATTATTATTTATGACATGACATAATATAATATAATATAATATAATATATATATATATATATATATATATATATATATATATATATATAATGAATCCAGGTAAGGTTTGTATCCGAAGGGTTAAAATCGGGAGAATCTTTACAATGGTTCTCCATAGTGCTCGATAAAAAGAGCTTATTTATTCATAAGTTTTGTTTATATAAACATGGATGCGTACATATGTGCAGTCATATGCTTGTATATATAAAAATTGTATGATATATATTTATATATCTTAAGATAAAATACCAGATCTGCTCATTAATTTTTTTTCTCGTATCTTTTTCATCTTAATTGCCACTCGTTGCAATTACCCAGACCTTCAATCCTCGTCAGAGGTAAATGGGATATAAATACATCTCGGTTATTTTCTATGTCGCAGTTTTCATATCAATTTTGGTTGGGGGTAGTTTCTACTTGTGAGGGGGTGGTGGGATCAATTGGCAACACCTAATGATAAAACGTCCATAGTTAGGCACAGAAATTTTTAGATGATGTAGTGTATTATTTGGATTATTTCTTCATCTTGGATGCTGTTCTCAGAACGTTTCAGCCGATGTAACCTCCGACTTTCTTCACACATGTCTTGCCGAACTCCTTTATATGGAACTCAAGAATCTATATATTAATGCCGTAATACTTTTAACGTACGTACGTACATACGTACGTACGTGCGTGTGTCACGGTTTCCAGATTATGAATTATTCGGTCGGGAGTTATGCAAGTAGCCGGAAAATGTCGATGCAAAAATAACAAAAAATAAAAAAATAAACGTGACGTTTCATCACTCTTTCTTTTCCCATGTTAAGGGTGACTTTCTATTTAGAAAGCCGTTCTTAACATGGGGAATAGAGGGATTTTACATGAGCATTACGTGCAAAGTCCACTTCGGTGAAAAATTTTCCTAGATTCAATGAATTTCACGCGTTTATTTAAATTTTCTTCTGACAGCTGATTGGATAATCACTTCGATATTTTCGTCTGCTTAAGTAACCTATCGGAAGATGCCGACGTGAAGTTGCCGGAGATTGTGTCGTAAACTTGTTTGAATACTGATCGTTTTTCTTCCGTCAGCCATGACTGAGTTGAAGACTTAAGTATTAAAAAAAATATAAATATTCTTAATTAGGACTGTCTGTAGTTAGAGTTAAACTTTCAACTTCTAAATAACTGTTTCATAAAACTAATTATTACTGAACAGTTTCCGGGCCCTCCGGGGCCTGGGCAACAAATATCAAGCAAAGACCATATGTGGGGGCAACCCCACATATAAGTTATTGGTCAATGTAGTGGGGGGGCCCTTCATACCAATTGTCACTATCTAGCTCCCCTACTTCCCGGGGAGCTGGTCCCCATTTCCCCTTAACTCTCCACATTAAAAAAAAAAAAAAAAAAACGGCCTTGTGCTTAATTTGCTCAGTGGGGAAGCAAATAAATAGATACTGAACAGTTTAGCTGTCGACATAAAAATTCTCGAGTTCAATAAGACGCATTCTGAAAAAGGTCGGAAGTTACATCGGCCGAAAGATTTTGAGAAAAACATCCAAGATAAAACCAGTGATCTGAATAATCGAAATGATGCAAATGTTAAATGGGAACTTGGAAGAATGCGATGGAAAGTAAAGACATTGGAGTGAATTTTTCGGACTACTGTTCTCATCTTTAGTGTTATTTATACAACGTTTCAGCCGATATAATGTCCGACCTTCTTCAAGTATATCTTGCCGAACTCGGGAATCTTTATTTCGAACTCAAGAATCTGCATAGTAATTCAAACGGAACCTATTATTCAATACACAGGAGAAGAATGTTCTCATTCTGTCAGTCATGACTGGGTAGAAGTCTTAAGTAATTCGCAATTGTATTTTTCCTATCGCCCGCACTGAGGATTGAACCGTCAACCTCAATAAAAGTGTCACCGAGATCTGTGAGAGGCTTAAATAAATTTTTTTTTCTTTTAGATGTACAATATTACTACTTATACCTGTAGATCACTTATTACTATAGATTACCACACACACGCATATATATATATATATATATATATATATATATATATATATATATATATATATATCACTACTTCATTTACTCACATAAATTAATATACGAAAGTATAAATTTATGCGTAAACTTTCAGTATTTACTTCAACAGTGCTCAATACGTATGTAGAGCTTCAGCCTGAAGAATCCTAGAGTTGATGAAACGCGGAATATTCAGTGTAACTTAATCGCCATATATATTTTATAACTTACTATATATATATATATATATATATATATATATATATATATATATATATATATATATATATATATATATATATAACTACTTCATTTATATATATATTTAAAAATTGTAACTTTGTTATCTATATATTAATACGATAGCGTGTGTGTTCTTTTGTGTGTCACGCTTACATCCAGGTCGTTTAATTGTTATGTTCTTCTATTTCTTATCTTAAATACTTTTACCAAGAATTCTTCATAAGTTTTGGTTTCGGTTTCGACTATAGCTGATGGCACTTAAATCATCTATTTTTTATAAATAATTTTATCAAAAATTCTTCATAAGGTTTGGTTTCGGTTTCGATTATGGCGGAAGGAACTCAAATTATATATATATATATATATATATATATATATATATATATATATATATATGTGTGTGTGTGTGTGTGTGTGTGTGTGTGTTTTCATAAGTTTTTTTTTATTTCGGTTTTGATTTAAGTCATATGGATATATTTTTTAATTTTTTAAATCTTTTATTTCGGTTTTGATTCAAGTCATATGGATATATATATATATATATATATATATATATATATATATATATATATATATATATATATTTTTTTTTGAAATCGTAACTTTATAACATATAAAAATAGATAGAACATTAACTCTATAATAATATATAAGATCTGCAACAATTAAAATATCATATTTAAGCGTACTTTACGACAGTGCTTTCCGGGCGTTTGTGCTAGCTTAGGTAAATACTTTTGCAGTTTTAACAAAAAAGCTTCAATAATATCAGAGCGTCTCCATTTACTCTGAACATCTACAGAATACCAACATCAATATATTACATATGAATGAGTCTCCTGTGGAATTTCAACAGGTTCCGATAGTAAAGCAATTAATGATTCACGTATTGTATTACATTATACTAGCAGGATCTGTGGAAATTCCACAGCGGTATCTTTCATGTGTAATATATTGCTGCTGAACATTCTATGGATGTTTAGCGTGAATGGAGACCCCGCGATATTATTGTAGCCCTTTTGTTAAAACTATAAAAGTATTTATCTAAGTAATCTGGCTAATGTAGTGTCAGAATATATTTGGTTACTATGGTTTATCTCCAATATCCTTATAGGAGTCTGTGAAATATTTCCATTGTATGGACGCCCGGCGGGAACGAAAGCCCCACGATATCATTATACCGTCTTTAGACAAAACGTATACTGTCCTTGGATCGTAACCATAAGATTAAAGAAGATATATTTTAGTTTAACATACGGCCCAAAAGGACATCGATTAAAAAAGAAATACATTGCGTCTTTGGTGATCGGGAGATCCTATTTCTTAAAAAGGATGATAGAAGTTAAGGTACAATGAACCTGGCCAGTTCCAGATGGGTGATCATTTGGGACTGTATGTGCTCTCCGCTTATCTCGGCATTGTTTCCAGTCGCCCTGGACTTCTCCTTGCAACTGGACTGAAAAATTGCCGATTCAGGAGAGGTGTGGTTGTGATTACGCAACCCTTGTCACAAAATTACACGTGCAACTGCCCTATAGAGGTATCGTTTGTCTTTCGAGACTGAACGTAGGCATCAATATATATATATATATATATATATATATATATATATATATATATAGCAAAACTGGTAATTAGTAAAAACCTGAAGAAAGGGGCACAATACTATTGCAGAGCAAATATATACATATTTTTATTACCGTTTTATCTGTTTTAGTTACACATGTTTCTGCTACCGGATCGTATATATATATATATATATATATATATATATATATATATATATATATATATATATATATATATATATATATATATATATATATAGCCCATACGAACGAACTCATAAAAATAAATGATTGCTCAGCACGTAGCTATTTCCTTATGCGGATTTCAGTTGGCTCCTTCGAGTGACTTGGGTGGAGTTGACCATCCCAGATCGTCCTACGAAAAACATTAGAAAATCACTTCCCTTTCAACTAGATATATTTCACCCGAAACAAAAGGTGGGTTTTATTATTTTATGGAAAATATCGTTTGGGTCCCTATTTACTTGCCTCCCCACGAGGACAGAGTTAGACATAAGAACGGTTTCAACTACGAGCAATGACCAGCGCCCTCAAAATTGAGACAAAATACTATAGTGTCTCAGTCTAGTAGGATTTCTCCTTCACTGACCGAATACAGAAAATCAATTATAGTGTCAGATCGATACTACATTTTGAACCTTGCCAAAAGGCATTTGTCATTCATGATAATGCTCGCATTTTTTAATCACAAATTCGTTTTACGTTTCTGAGTTTTTGAGATAAGGATTGATTATTAGTGTTATTTAAATTCATCAGACTACTGTTCTCATCTTGAGTGTCATTTTCACAACATTTCGGTTGATGTAACCTTCGACTTTCTTCAGGTGTATCTTGTTGAATTTCGGAATATTTCTGTCAAACTCGGTAATCTGCACGTAATTTCGAACGTGACCCTCTATTTAATCCATGGGTGTAGCATGCTCTCGTCTCGTCAGCCATGACTTTGTCGAAGTTATAAGTAATTCGCAATTATATTTTGAGTGTCGCCCGCATTGAAAAATCACACTAGAACATTATTCCGAAGAACCCAAAGAATACGATTATTCCTTATTCTTCTGAGATGCTTGATTCAATTATCAATTTTTTTATTACTTGTATAATCGGATTATTATTCTGATCTATTTGTGCAATGTTTTAGTTGCACAAATAACATTCAAGATGAGAACAATAGTCCGTTCAAAACAAGATATATAAACAACTAGCATCATCTAAAAAATTAAAAACTTTAATTTTCGTTTGCGACATTAATGGCATTTTGTCATATTTTTTAAATATATATATTTAATCACTTCGCTTCTTTCGAATTATTTGAGTAATTTTATTTTATTTTTAATATTTGTATCATTTATTGTTTTGCTAATGTGAGAAAATGAGAGACGTTCAACCAGTTGCGTCACTTTGCCGTGATCTTCTGATGATCTGAGGAATTTCATAATATTTGTTCGGATATTTGAGTCATGCATCGCATTGCGCAGATATTTCGGTCACGTCATATTTATAACTTCATCGTAATTTTCGGATATTTACGTAACTCTATAGCAGCTCCTTTTTTCTTTCGATAAGGATTCTTATTATTCGGATTATTCGGACTGCTGTTCTCATCTTGAGTGTTATCTTCAAAACGTTTCGGTCGATGTAAGAAAGTACTTAATAAAATTCAGTTTTAAGTGACACTGTTCTGAAAGTTGAAGGTTCAATCCTCAGTCTAGGCGATACTCAGAAAAAAAAAAGAGTTCCGTTCAAAATTGCATGCAGATTATCAAGTTTGACAGAAAGATTTCCGCTCTGACCAAAACACTCGTTTGGCTGTAAACACTATCAATAATTTCCCCCATCGCTATTCTGTACAAGTTCTAGAGATGAAGAATTTTGAATGGGTTCTCTACAAGCCCTGGAATTTATAATTTTTCAGGCAAAGAACAAGAGATTTTTCTTGTGTTGACACGAAAAAGATTATGTACCGGAATGCTAAAAGATTCAATATTTTTATGGAGCAATTCTGATTTCTGATTGGTTGCTAGCAGAACGTGGCTCCATTTGATTAGACAGTTCTTATTGCCAGCGTTAATAAGAATAACCTTACAACTTTCGGTGATCCTACCCTTAAATGCCGACGGGGTTACTCAGGCGATTTTTGCAATTGCAGGAGTGCCCCTCCTTTAGGGGAGCCTGCTTAGATCCCCACTTTCCGACCTTGTGCCAAATATTGCTGGGGTGGGCAGCAAATAAATATCTACCCTTAAAATATAGCAAAAATATTGCAACCTTCTTTCTTCGTTTTTTGAATCACAACTGACTTTGTGTCTAACCTCCTAGAAAGACGATAAATAAATGTACAACCTGTTTCTTATTCTATTTGTTAATGGAGAAAAAAGAACTTACAGTCGCAAATGCGTTGCATTAAAATATTTTTTTATCAAGATTGAATCAATGTTTTAAACAGATCTGCCCCGACAGATGCAGGTCAGCACAACACTCAGCTATTATAATAGTTGTCACTTTTAACCTTTCAAATCCAGCCACTTCCGATAGCAAGACGAGCTCTCGGATAACGAATTTTGTGGTCAGATAAGCAGGACCAATCCTAGATGTTTTTTTTTTTTAATTTAAAAAAATTGTTTTTTTTTTTTTAATAAATCTGTTGAGAACACTTCACATCTTGAAAAAAAAGTATCCGTACGTTCTATTGATAACAACCAAAACAAGTTATCTCTACGTCACTGGCAGAAGTTGAACACAATCCTAGCAACACAGGATGTGTCGATTCGTAAGACAAACTTCAAGAAAAAATCTAAACTAGAAAGCATTAAAGTCTTCTGTAGAAGTTCTTTCCCAAACCTTCTCATCACTGGAACACATTGCCACGAAACGCTTCCCTGTAAACCACAACATGATCGTTTTCAAATCCACTTTATCGTTTTAAACCATCCTAGAATTATCTGTATAATATTCTGCTTGTTTTTTTCATTAATTACTCCGTGCATTACACTTATTGGCCTTTTGGCCAAGATCAAAGTGTAGTATCTGTTCTCTCAGTTACAACCCCAAATGCTCCTTGGCCTTTTGGTCAAGATCAATGTGTAGTATCTGTTCCGACAGATACTGCAAGCTATGACTAGCAAAGACCAGATGTGGGGGCAACCCCACATGCCTGACCTTTAACCAGCTCCCATTTCCCACCTCTCGGGAGCTGGTCTCCTTTTTCTCTTCCCCCTCCCTTCACTCCTCACATTAAAAATTGGCCTTGTGCCTAATTTGCTCGGTGGGGGAGCAAATAAATACCATCTGTTCTCTCAGTTACGAAACTTTCCGCCACCGGGCTTTCGGGCTAGGTTAAGGTGTTCTCATACTAACCTTCGTTAGCAAGGACCGACCCCCTCCTTTGGGGAGTCAGGACTTAAAGGACCGACTCCACATTTGTGGGAGCTTGGACCCGGAAACCGATCCCCTTTTTTGGGAGACTGGAATCTCGGGACCAACACCACTAGCTGGTAGTTGAGACCTGCTTTTGTTGTTTTTTGCATGCGTTTTTTCTTCGTTCCGGTCTCTTCCCTCTAGAGACAGGGGATGGTCTAATTTCTCCACACTTAATTGCCTGAGCAGCACTCTGACCTGCCAGGCCCAAACTTTGTCTATCTTCGCTGCTCTCCCAGTGGATCGAGCAGACAGGGTTCTCTTTCTCGCTTCCGTTGGGGTAAGTTAGTGGGTAGGGTGACGTAGGGTAGGGCGGGTGCTTCGTTTCTGCTCCCCTCTGTGGGCAGGGATGCCTATCCCCTCTCTCTCTTAATTGCGACGCGGCACTCTGACCCGCTAGCACCCACTGCGTCTTTCTTCTCTGCTCTCCCCCCTCGCGGGGGGATCTGAGCTGCTAACCCGACATCCCCGTGAGGGGAAGTCAAAAACTCTAATCTCTTCAAAGTCCGCTCCTCCCCCTCCTCCCCCTCCATTCCCCTGGGTTTTCTTTTCCCCCACTACACTTTGGTCCGCGTCAGCGGCCAGTGCAACCGCCACGATGCCAGGCAGGAGGGGTACGTCACCCCAAATGCGCAGCATCTCAACTGCTAACGACTCCCTATGTGAGGGAGCTGATGCATCTCCCGGCGAGACGGCGCTAGGAAACAAGGAAGGGCCCCGGCGCGCGGCGACCTTGGAAGAAAGCGGGAGGGTAGGGCTGCAGCCCGCGGCGACCCCCCGAAAAGCACCTGCAACCGCTCCCCACGAGGGCAACCCAGCGGAAAAAGCTGCCGTTAAGTCACTAGCTGTGGAAAGTGCAGAACCCAGCCAACCAGCTGCACCCCAGGACGGCAGAACCAAGGGAGGAAGACCGGGGAACCCATCCCCCGCTCCCCCAAAGGGCGACTCCCCAACAGAAAAGGAGGAAAACAGCACCGCGGACCAAACCGAGGCGCTGGATGAAGATGTAATAGCCTCCATCTGCTCACTATTCGGCGGGGAAGACAGTGATTGGCCCACCAACACTCCCCAAGAGGACCAAATACGGAAAAGGGGTGACTCTCCGGCCAGTGGTAACAAAAGCAAGCTGGAAGGAGAGACACCCTTGACAGTACCCACCAAGGCTCCAGCTGGGAACACGGCACCAGAAGGGGAGACACCTCCATCCCCCAAGGGGACAGCCACCCAGCAAAGGAAGCAAATAAGAAAGGGGAGCGGCCCAGAGAGCAAACCAAGCCAGGACGAAACAACGCCAAAGACACAATGGCCTACTTTGCCTGGTAACGGCCCAGTTCCGAAACCAAAAATGCCCATAACAAGAGAGAGCCCCACAACACCAGCTACGCCCCCCAACCCGAGTCCAGCTGACACCCACCAGGATGGAGGACCGGCATGGGGCCCCAAAGAGCAGCAAGGGAAGTTGACACCCGAAGACTACAGAGCACTCTTCGACTCCACTTACAAGGAGTATACCCAGGGGAACAACATCCAACCCCTCCCGGGTCAAGTGGAAGTTCTGGAGAAAAGAGTGCTCTCGCTGATAACTTCAGACACCAAGACAAGGGGTCTGACGAGCGTCAACAAGGACACCATGATGAACATGTTGCTGGAACAGAACATTCCCGCCAACTACATCTGTAGAAGGAGTTACGCACAGTGGGATATTCTGCTCCCCACCTCCGAGGACGCAGTCAGGCTGTCCAGGACCAGCCATCAGAGCAGGAACATAAAGCTCCAACCCATTTATATGAACAGGAGGAGAGCAAATGTTTCTGCTCTAAACGTCCCCTGCTATATGGAGGCCAAACAACTGGGGGCCATCCTAAGCCAGTATGGGGACGTAGAGGAAGTCACCCCGGTCCGCGGATTAAGAAACATCATGACCGGGGACTACAAAGTACAGATGGTCCTGGACAAGGCTGGATTCTACGCCATCCCAGCCACACTCAAGTTCGGAGAGTGGACACTCTCCCTTATAGTGGAAGGGAGGAGGCCCCATTGCTGGCTGTGCACACAACAAGGGCATATGGCGAAGGACTGTCCGAAGAGGAATGGAGGGAAGAAGCCCACAAAAGCGGCGGGAACAAGCGTGACAACAAATCAAGCCGCTGCTCCCGCGCCGGCCGCAAATCCTCCAGAGGCACCGACAGGCTGGGTGACGGTCGTAAAGATAGGCAAGACCAACAAACAGCCATCCTTGCAGACAGTCACCCAAGACCAAGACCAACCGAAGAGCGAGACGGAGAAGATGGACACACAGACACCCTCCTCCTCAAACAAGAGGAAACTACCAGAATCTGAGGAGGAGGCCGTGTCAGAGGCAGAGGAAGAGACAACAACAGTCTCTATGGCCCTGAGCGCAACAGAGATCAGGAGGGCCAGGAGGAGGAAAAGCTGCAAGACACGCGCAAACCCTCCTACCCCCACTGAGACTGAGAAGGACTCCCTCGCAACAACAACACAGGATGAGCCCCCGTGATCCCAACACCCCAGCAACCCGAACAACCTTCCCCCTCTCCTATAAAGGCCCCAAGAAACTCTTCCCGCCCCTCATCCCGTGACAGGAGCCAAAAAGAAGAAAACGAGCAGGCTACCCCCTCCCCAAGCGCCCAGCCTCCCCATCAACCAAAAGAGGTCCCCTCCCCCACTCCCAAAGTCCGCACTGAACGGACCAAAAAGCCCCCCTTCCTGCCAGGAAGCAGGATTTGTGAAACAGACCCTCTCCAACCGGCTCCGGACCTTAAAGGACAACAGAAGGTCCGGTACAATAAACTAAAAAACTTTGAAAAAGTCGGTGGAGACCTAGTAACAGACCCCACTAAATTCAAGGACGCTCCCTTGTTGACCACTTTCGTTAGGGTCAACAAGGACGCTAGGACTGAAGGAATGTGGGCAATGATTAAGGCAGCGAAGAATGCGATCCCAGGCCAGCAGCTGGTGGATAGGGACCATCCTTCGCTGACCAACATTTTCTTTAAATGTGAGGGTAGAATCCCCATGTATGTACACCCATCGCTATACAGGGCACTTAAGCTAACCTTCCCCCTGGACGTGGGGGGCGTGGCCAAGGATGGATCACCTTCATCGGATTTACTTACCGGCAGCCTTGGCCAGGCCTGCCATGTCCTTACTGCCAAGGATTTCAGACCCGTCTGTGACAGTGCTTGAGGTAAGTGATCATGTCTTTGAACTTGGCTACATTGAATGTGAGGGGCATCAGGTGTCGAAGCAAGGCCTCGCGCGTTGTGAGAGACTTGGTGTCCCTCAAGGTAGATATTGCCGCTATCCAGGAGACCCACTTTGTTTGTGACGGGGATTGTCAGGTGCTGGTAAATGATTACGATGTCTACTCAGCATATGGCAATACCTATAGTCGTGGAATCTCCTTGCTAGTGAGTCGCACCCTGTCAGCGTCGGTGAATGTTGTTCACGCAGGCGAGGACGGGCGGGCGCTTGTTGTTGATGTTGCTGTTAATTGTAGTGTTTTTCGGATTGTTGCTGTTTATGCTCCCAATGCTGCTGTAGAGAGGGCAACCTTTTTTCGACGGTTGGAGGGCTTCTTAGTGGATCTGGAATGGTTAGTTTTAATGGGGGATTGGAATGCAATCCTTGATCCCAAAATAGATAAGGTCGGGGGGACTAGCGGGTCGGCGTGGTGTGACAGCAGTCTGTCTGACCTGATGGCCTCGTGCGATCTCGTCGACAGATTTCGTCTGGATAATCCAGGGCGGGAGATGTGGACGTGGCATCCTGTAGTGCCTTCCCATCCAAGCACTTACTTGGATCGGATGTTAGTTAGAAGAGGCGATGTAGACTTCCTATTTTGCCCCACGTTCCACTTGCTAGGACATCGGACCATAAACTTGTTATGGCCCGTTTGAACTTAAGTGCTAGGCCTAAACTGGCCGGATACTGGAAGTTCAACAGCACCTTGTTGGAGCTGGAGGACTACCGGTTGAAGGTACTGAGCTAATTCAGCGGGCTTTAGTGGGGGCGGTTACAGGGAGTAAGTGGTGGGTTAGTCTCAAGGCCAAAATTAGGCGCTTCTCTGTCCAGTATAGCCAACGCCTCGCGATAGATAAGGCTAAGGCAAAGAAGCGTTTAGAGGATAAGCTGACCCGGGCGGTGGAGGGGGGGACCCCCTAGAGTTAGCACTAGCTAAACAAGATCTCAACCGCTTGGCTAGCGAGCGGTATGAAGGTCAAGTAGTTAGGGCTAGGTTAAAGAAAGTTTCTAACGAGGCTGTGAATGTTGACGCTGTTGAGCGTAAGGCTGCTTTAAGGCGCGGTTCGGATGGGTACATTCGTAAAGTACATAACCTGGAAGGACACGCTTTAGTATCGACTCGGGAGATCTGCGAGGGGTTTCGGGAGCATCTATCGGTGCGCTTCACCCAACTACCCGGACTCAGGGTTGATGAGTTTGGCAGCTATTTGGCTGACTCGCCCCGCCTCACGGCGGCTCGGGCGGCTAGCTGTGATGGTCTTATTACTGAACATGAGGTCATTACTGCGTTGAAGCAGGTCGGCTATAACAAATCCCCGGGGCTTGATGGTTTACCCTACGAGTTTTACTTGAGGCTGTCGCCCATGTTGGTCCCTATTCTGAAGGATATGTTCAACCATTGGTTTGCCCAGGGTTCCATCCCTGGACAGGTGACCAAGGGTGTGATCACATTGCTGAGGAAAGGTCAACGGCATGGTGGGAGGGAAAACTTTGATGATTTTAGGCCCTTGACTCTGCTAAACACAGAGTTAAAGATTTTGGCAAAGATTCTTGCGAATCGCTTGCAGGTTGTCATCACTGACTTGATCGAACCGGACCAGACTTATGCTGTGAAGGGGAGATCGATTCAAGACAATTTGCACTTGATAAGCTCGATCATAGAGGGGACAGAAGACGACGCCGAAGCCGCGCTGATCAGTTTGGACCAGTCCAAGGCATTCGATAGGGTCGACCATCGGTTCCTAGGATCTGTGCTAGAGGCCGCCGGATTTAATCCGGACTTCCGCAAGTGGATCTTTGTTCTGTATGACAGGTCGACGGTAGCGGTGCAGATCAACGGTAAGCTGTCGGAGTCATTCACTGTTTTTCGGTCGGTGCGACAGGGTTGTCCGCTGTCGCCTCTGTTGTATGTCCTGGCGTTGGAACCCCTCCTTCGCAAGTTAAGGGACGAGGCGGCTACACCAGTCCCGCGTGGAATAGCTCTCCCTGGAGGCACACGAGCCAGGGTTTCCGCGTTCGCCGATGACGTCACCGTGTTCGTGCCTTGCCTCACGGACGTTCAAGCGGTGGTTGAGGCGCTCGCTCGATACGAAGAAGTAACAGGGGCCATCTTCAACCGTAGCAAGTCTGTTGGCCTGCGGTTGGGGACCTGGACCGGGGTAAACTCGCTTCCAGGTATTTTCAGCTGGACCGATGGACCGGTCCGCATTCTCGGTGTCTGGTTTGGACCGGGACTTCAGCTGGAAAAGAATTGGTCGGAAGTACAGTCTAAGGTCAAATCGTCAGTAAAGACTTGAATTGGAAGGAAATTGTCCTTGAAGGGTCGGACGGAGGCGTGTGCTACATACGTCTTTCCGCTCATCCTTTACCGTTTGTCTGTACTTCCTCTCCCTGCAGAACGACTAACCTGCTTACAAGGGCGCCTCGATTCACTTTTGTGGAACGAGGGTAAGCATTATGTCTGCAGAGAGATCTGTGTTCAAAGTCCGAGCGAGGGAGGCCTGGGTCAGCCCAGTCTCTTGTGTCATAGAAACGCCGAGAGATTGGCTTTCCTGGGTCGTTCGCTTGAAGGAGACGCTCCTTGGGTACCTGTGGTTGAGAACTCGTTTCCCAATCTCAAACCCAACCCTTCGGTAGAAGGTCGTCGTAGACCGAAGGGGGAGTCCAAGTTCTTCTCCGAATACCGAACCGCTCTTAGAGCTTTGCCGGGGACCAATGTCCTCGATCAGCCAAGGAAGAAACTGTATCGGGATTTAGTGGAGGGGACCGCGAAGGATCCACTTTGTAGGCGGATGGGATGGTCGATGGAGGTTGTCCGTTCTCAATGGTGTTGGGCGCCGAGACGGGAGATTCTGAATAACTCGGAATTCTCCCTGACTTGGCGACTGGTCAGAAATGCGCTGCCCCTCTTCGATGTACTTTTCCGGTATAAAGAACATACCAGGCGCTTCTGTCCGTGCTGTGACGAACGCGAGCCCGAAACAATCGAGCACGCGTTTTTTAGTTGCAGCCGGATACAGCCCCTATTAAAGTACGTTGAGGGGGTGACAGCTCGCATCGATGCCGAGTGTCTGCTCGATCTCGACGTAGGAACTTTTGTGTACAACATGGAGCCGCCGTTCCCCAGGGAGGAAAGTTTGGTTTTCCTGGCGATCCTAGCAGTAGCGCGCATGACCATTTGGATCACGCGCCTCAAGTTGGTCCGCGAAGGGACATCTGTTCCTGATCGGGATCTGATCGTTTACTTTAAACATTTGCTTAAAGTAAAGATCAGATGCGATTGGAAGGGGTTGCCTAGAGTGGAATTTGACAAGAGGTGGGTGCACAGCACTAGTTTGTGCATCCGTCGAGGAGCCAAGTTTCAATACGTGTTCCCTCCTTAGGCATGGCATTGGGCGGTGCTGGGTCCTACGGAACCCATCCCGCCTAGGTTAGCATTATAAGTTCAGTAAAGTAACTCTTGACTGGTGGTACAAATGAGATCCTGTTCCTGATTTTATTTTTTGGTATTAGAGAACCTCTGAGTCTGCCCAACCCCCCTGCTCCTCATCTTTATTTTCTGATGCCCCCGGTCATCCCCCTACTCAGAGGTCACCTTCCTACCCCCTCCATCCGTTGCTTTATTTTCTCCCACCTCCATTAAGGAAACTTTCCCAAACTCCATTAGGGATGCTCTGCTTGTTTTCGGTTCCCCGGAAAACAGTGGGGGATCTAGCCACATAGAATAGTACAGGGGGGTCTTACTAACAACACATTAGTAGTTTTTTCCTTATTTTTGAAATGAACATTTTCATTAGTTTTTTCCCACTCTACGAACATTTTATGCCAATTAATTCAAGAACTCTTTCTAATGAAATCGAACTTTATTTTCTCACACATACACACACAAAAAAAAAAAAAAAAAAAAATGCACACACAACATACAGAAATGAATATACAAATTGTACATAGTTAAATTTTACATTGAACGCTGGGGTTATTAGTTAGATTAGGATCCCCAGAGTGATTGAGGTATTTTGGTAAATGTTGCCAGTCAAGAGTAAGACTTCAAAGTCTCATCTGTTACATAGTCAAAAAGACCCTGTACCCTCTCCCTCCCAATTTCTTGTAGGGCCTTGTGCCTAATTTTGTTGAATTGAATTTTTTGTACATTTTTTATGTTCAATTTTTTCTTTCTCAATAAAATATATAAACAAGATCAAAGTGTAGTATCTGTTCCGGCAGATACTGCAAGCTATGACTAGCTAGGACTAACTATGACTAGCGAAGACCAGATGTGGGGGCAACCCCACATGCCTGACCTTTAACCAGCTCCCATTTCCCACCTCTCGGGAGCTGGTCCCCCCTTTCCCTTCCCCCTCCCTTCACTCCTCACATTAAAAATTGGCCTTGTGCCTAATTTGCTCGGTGGGGGAGCAAATAAATACCATCTGTTCCGGCAGATACTGCAAGCTATGACTAGCTATGACTAGCTATGACTAGCAAAGACCAGACGTGGGGGAAACCCCACATGCCTGACCATTAACCAGCTCCCATTTCCCACCTCTCGGGAGCTGGTCCCCTTTTTCCCTTCCCCCTCCCTTCACTCCTCACATTAAAAATCGGCCTTGTGCCTAATTTGCTCGGTGGGGGAGCAAATAAATACCATCTGTTCCGGCAGATACTGCAAGCACAGACCATATGTGGGGGCAATGTAGGGGCAACCCTTCATACCAATTGTCACTATCCAGCTCCCCTACTCCCCGGGGAGTTGGTCCCCATTCCCCCTTCACTCCTCATTTTAAAAATCGGCCTTGTTCCTAATTTGCTCAGTGGGGGAGCAAATAAATACTTCAAAGTGTAGTATCTGTTCTTCAGATGCGGCACTTCCATTTCTCGTTCTCTTTCAGTGGAGAAGAAATCCTTCACGACTGAGACAATTTTTATTTTTGTACCTTTTCTCCATGTTAAGAAACGACCCTGGTGTCTAACTCTGTCCCGTGGGGAGGCATTGTAAATAGGTACACTTTTGAAAAGTTCAAATACTAGTTTTGGAAGCCAAACTGTTCAGAAAATGTCAGATTCGCAAAATTTGCTTTAAAAAAGGCCAATCTGACAACCCTCTACAAGAATTTGAGAGTGAACACCTTTTGATGCAACCTCCTTTTTAAATATCATTATAATGATATATGTCATATATATGTTGTAATGTTGTAAGAAAAGAAATTCGGACTTATTTCCCTATACAGCCGTTCTTTAACAAAGAATGTAATCAGCAAAATGTTATGTAAAAAGGGAACATTCAAAAGAAATAGGGCAAAAAAGAACAAGAGGTGCTGGAGTGAAGTAGTAAATAAAAAATTGTTTCTTATAATGTGATTTTACTGTTCGTATTGAACTATGTAGCATAATATTACTTTCTGAGTATTGAAAGGCCTTTAGCTTAGTGGTGACTTATTATTAAAAAAAACAGTAATATCTCACATGGAAACTACTCAGCTGAGCTTCTATCTTTAGATACTTTGTGTATGGCATCTATACAAGAACTCGTCTTGATACCACGTCTACAAAAACAAAAAACAAAAACAAAACAAAAAGCAACAAAAAGAAACTCAAAAACTTCTTCATCTTTCGTGTGTTCAGCATCAAACAGAATTTACAAGAACTTTCCATCTGTGGAACACATAACCGTGGGACTGCTTTCCTGTAGATTAAAACACTGTCTTTTTCAAATCGAATATAAACCATCTTTGAAAATAATTTTTGTTCATTCCATTCATCAGTTTCAATCCTCTCATAATATTCTTCATCTTTCAGCTGATAATCGTTCCATCTTGTTAACTGCTATCCTCGAGTTGGATTTTACCTTGATAAGTGATGACATCAGCATCTCTATACTTTCTTTAAAAAAAAATTCCTCACAAACAAAAATACAATTCGGAATATGTCTTACTGTAACATGGTGCATATGAACGCGTAGAAAAATATCAGCGGCAGCAAAGAATGGCTGGCTTGCAAAGAGATTAGCAGCAGCAGCAGTAGCCGAAAAATGCGTATATTCAAATTAGAAAGTGTACGTGAGAATAAAAAGGAATAAAAAAGAGAAAAAGGAGACCCCATGCTCTGCAGAAAACAGTCGACGTTGAAGAAAATGTATGTATATAGTCAAGGACGAGAACGAACCAGCCGTGACCAGCATGTGATAGGAGGAAGGAGAAACACGGTCAAGTAAAATCAACATATGGCTGCGAGAGGCTTTTTTAAATGGTGCTGAAAGTAACAGAAATAAATGTTTTTTTTAAAAAAGAGAAAAATGACGACCAGGTTTTTAGTTATTTATTTCCAGTTTCATTTTTATGAATTACTAAAGTAAAGTGCAACGCCACGCTACGTCACATTGTATTTTATGCAACTGAAATAAGTAATTATTCCTAAAAGCATAAAAGCATCTTGTTTCTATTCAATTCATAATGATTTTGATTTTGATTTAAAAAAATCATTTAATCGAAGTCATAGGCATTTAAATTCAAAGCTTAAAAAGCGGTATTTTTTTTTTTACCGACTTTCATCCCAAACAAAGAATCTGGCTACTTGGAACGTAAGCGGGTATTATTCGGGATTGTGTCTAACAGAGCACTGAGGAGAGTCGAGCAGTTAGATGTCTATTTGCCTTAGATTTAAATTTCTGTATGTCAGTACAGTAAGGGAAGCAGGCAACCGGGAGGGAATTCCAAAGTCCAACACTCTGAGGGAAGAAACTATCAGAGTAGAAGGCTTCCTGGCATCTACGGACCTCAACAGTAAAAGGGTGGGATTTTGCTGCTTATTGGGTTAGTCGGGAATATGTATGCTTAGGGAGTACAAGTGCTACGAGTTCATCAGAGCGCATTCCATTAAAGTGCTTGTAAAACGAGCTCAAGGATGCGACATTGCAGCTATGGGACAGGAGCTGGACCTGTTAAGTGTGAGACTATTTTTAAACCCTGTTTAAGAGTGAGAGACAGGTGGTGGATGTTCTAAGCCAGATGTGGTAGCAATACTCCATCCATGGGTGAATCGTGACTTTGTAAAGATATAGGATGCCCTCTGGTGTCAGTAATTTTCTAACATGGTAGAGGGAGCCTACCTTCTTTGTAGCAGTCTTGGCAATGTCCTCCTTTACATTATTATACTACCAAAACTGAATAAAACATTGAATCTAGGTTTTGAGCAGGTCTGCCATACAATTTGAGCACAGGGTAGAGTAAGCCACTGTGCATGAAAAAATTAGAAGATGAATAAGTTCAGGGAACTTCTGTCATTACTAACCAGCAGAGCATTACTATTGTTGACCAAGGGAAAAGTTTATCAGACGTGTGTACGTAGTGTGATGATATATGGAAATGAGGGTTGAAGATATGTGTTTCATGGAGAGAAATGATATGAGAATAATATGATGGACGTTTAACGTCAGTCTTAAAGGCTTAGATTTGATGATCTCAGAGGAAGATTAAATCTGGAGAGTATAGGGACGTGTGCAGAACAGGAGACTTAGATGGTATGGCCACATTGAAAGAATGCATGCGAATTCTTTAGTAAATACAAGTAGAATAATTAAAGAAACAGAGGAACAGTTGGCAGAGAATGGCCAAGGCATACATGGGACAGAAGGATGAATAAAAACCTGGCCAGAGATAGGTCAGTTTGTAAGTTAATTTATTAAAACTATTCAATAAATGCCGGCATGTAAAACGGGCATGAAACTGTTGATGATGATGATGATGATGATGATGATGATGATGCTGAAATCCCTAAGTGAAAGTGTTTCTGTGGAATGAACTGCATTTGAACTAGCACATCCAGATTGTCAGCCCATACCGTTAACCACTTAGCAACCGTTACCTCTTTGATGATGATGATGATGATGACGACGACGACGACGATGATGATGATGATGATGATGATGATGATGATGATGATGATGATGATGATGATGATGGCAGCCACAGCGACTATCAGTTTTAACCTTTCAGATTCAGCCACTTCCGAGAACAGGTCAAGTTCTCGGATAACAAATTTTGTGATCAGATAAGCAGGACCGCTCCTAGATGTTCTTTTAAAAATAAATCTGTTGAGAACACTTCGCATCTGAAAAAAAAAAAAGTATCCGTACGTTCTATTGATAACAGCGAAAACAAGCTATCTCTACGTCACTGGCAGAAGTCGAACGCAATCCTCGCAACACAGGATATGTCGATTCGTAAGACAAACTTCAAGAATAAATCTAAACTAGAAAGCATTAAAGTCTTTTGCTGAATTTCTTTCTAAGAACACCGCATTCGTTGAACACATTACAACAGGACTGCTTCACTGCTGGCTACAACATGGTCGCCTTCAACTTCAATGTTAACAAATACTTTTCATAAAACGTCATTATCAGTTATCATACTTTTTTCATTTCATTTATCATGTTAAATCCTCTCATAATATTCTTCATCATTAGATGCTTGATTTAGTTTCAATGTCTGGTTTCTCCTTATCAGACATTCACAGCAAGAACCCATATATCTGCCGCCATTGCAAATAACTTCCTTTGGCCAAGCTATAGGTGGAATTTCCATGAACAGATATTCTTTTTTCTAAGAATTTCTCATCTGTGAAATATATTACAGCAGAACTGCTACCCTACAAGCTACAACATAGCTGCCTTCAAATCCATTATCAACAAATACTTGTTATAAACCGTTCCTATGATAATCACATTTTACTTTATTGATCAGTTTCAATCGTCTTATACCATTGTTCAACTGACAATCGATTAGCTTTCAGCCTTAATAAGTAATGAATCATTATTAAAACACAATAATACCCATACGCACCTCTCATAGAAGATGTTCAACTGAGCTCCAATCTTTATATCCTCCTCAGACATTCACAGGAAGAACTCGTCTTGTATCACAATTGCAAAATTTTTTCTTTTTTTCCAAGTGTTTCAAACAGAATTCTGAATAAGTTCCAATCTTTAGAACACAATATTTCGAGACTGCTTCACTCGTGCCAACAACAAGTCCAATGTCAATAAATATTCATTGCGAGCCTGTCTCCACTCTGTTTTCATGGCAAGTGCGTGTGAGTGCCAATCTATAGTCCCTCCTTGCAAATCATTCGACTAGCTACAAACACTCTCAACAATTTTCCCCCACTCTCTATCTGTGCTTAAATCTAAACACAGATTCCATGAACTAAGCTTCTTTCCTAAAACTATTCTTACGTGGAACACTGTCCCACTAGCCTGCTTGCCAGCCTATATGGTACCCTTCAAGTCCAATGTAAACAAGTTCTTGTTGGGCCGTCCCCATAAATAATCTAAATTCTACCAAATCGACACCATTATGGATTACTACATTATTATACCATCTTACATTCATTAACCTTTATCCTCGAGTGACCTTCGGGCCTTGATAAGTGGTGATTCCCCTGTAAAAAAATATTTGCCTTAAACCTCATAAGTAGTGAAAAGCTGTTCATTCTGTTCGTCGTTTTCAGTTCTTTCGTAATATTTTAAATCATTTCGTAATATTTTAAATCATTTCGTAATATTTTAAATCATTTAACAAACAATCTATTCATCTCATTTTTTTTTTACGCACCTTCAGCCCCAAACAACACACATTGCCACTTGCACGTAATGGGCTACTAATTGGGACCACGCCTAAGAAAGATCAAGATGCTGGTTTATGTTGTATTTGAACTTCTGCATGTCAGTACAGTTTTGGAAGCAGGCAGCAGGAAGAGAATTCCAAAGTCTAGCTGTTCTAAGGAAGAAGCTATTTGAGTAGAAAACTTTCTGACATTTAGGGACCTCAACAGTGAAGGGGTGTGATTTTGTTGCTAAGCTGGTTTGTTGGGGATATGTACCCCGACGAGGCACAAGTTCAATGAGTTCATCAGAGCACATTCCATTAAAATACTTGTAAAACAGGCACAGGGGTGCAACATTGTAGTGATGGGACAGGAGTTGGAGCTTAGTTGACAAAGTGGGACTTATTATTAGATTGAAGACTCTTTCTTTTTTGGATTTTATCCAAGAGGGAGAGACTAGTGATAGATACACCAGCCAAGATTTGGCAACAATACTCCATTCATGGGCAAATGATGGCCTCATAGAAGTACAGGATACTCTCAAGTGTCAGCAGTTGTCTAGCATGATAGAGGGAGCCCACCTTCCTTGCAGCAGACTTCGCAATGTCCTCAATGTATTTGTTCCAGTTCATATTTCCTGTGAATGTTAAGCCAAGGACTTTAAAGGAAGAATTCTCAGGTAGGGTGTTATTTATCGTAGAAATTGATGGTTGGAGAGGCGTCTTGTAATTGTTAAAGGTGAGCAACTTATTCTAACTAGTATTAAATGTCATCATCCATTTGCGCCCCCATTCAACTATGGTTTGGAAATCATTTTCTAATGATTCAGCCATTGTCTTCGATTTGTGTATTTCCTCATGCTTGTTATAGAGTGTTGTATCATCAGCAA
This sequence comes from Euprymna scolopes, assembly GCF_053919585.1. Taxonomy (NCBI): domain Eukaryota; kingdom Metazoa; phylum Mollusca; class Cephalopoda; order Sepiida; family Sepiolidae; genus Euprymna; species Euprymna scolopes. The sequence continues at coordinate 123,520,039 of NC_136496.1, read as the reverse complement.
ATATACTCATCTCGAACAATACAGGAGAGGTCATTAATGAATGAAAGGGATAATAGTGGTCCAAGGATCGACCCCTGAGGCACTCCTACATTAATGTTATGCTGCTTGGATGAACGTCTATCAATGACAACCTGGATGGTCCTATTGTCTAAGGAGGATCTAATTATATTTAGTATTCATCCAGTTATACATTATATAGATTTAATTTTATAGATTTAATTTTCATTAGCAGCCCTTCATGCCAGACTTTGTCAAAGGCCTTGGATTTTTCGAAGGCTACAGCCCTGGCTTCATGTGTCTTATCCAGTGCATGGTATATGCGTTCAGGGATGGCTGTTAAAATATCTTCAGCAGAACGACATTTCCTAAATCCATACTGTTTGTCAGAAAGAATATTGGCTTTTGCAAGGTGATGGACTAGTGCTTTATTGATTAGAGTCTCAAAGATTTTAGTGAAGTGGGGAGGAGACTTACAGGGTGATAATTGAGAGAGTCGATCCTTTCGCCAGAATTCTTGTATGCTGGTATTACAGAGGCCATCTTCCAACTATTGGGGAAGCAGGATTCAGCAAGGCATTTTTTTTAGAGTTTGAAGAGTATAGGGGTTGGTTCAGCTGAGCGTTTCTTAATTAGTATAGCAGGGATGAGATCAGGCCCACATGCTTTGGAGGTGTCTAAGTTTTTTATGACATCGTAGACATGTGAAAGGGTGATTTTCAAATCATCAATTGTGGCTTCTGTCCGCACAGGGAAATTTGGGAGGGGTTGTCTGTTGGCTCTAAGGTCTAAGTGAACGTGTCTGTGTGTCTGTCTGTGTATCTGTGTGTCTGTGTCTCTGTCTGTCTGTGTACATTTTCCTACGCAATAACTCTGTCAATTTTAAGTCAATAGACTCGAAATTTGATACACAGGGTACTGAGATTTGAGAAAATCTTTGTGATCGGTTTTCAGCCAGAAATTTGGATGCTAAGGGGTCCAAGTTCAACGATGTGACCTTTGAGAACTCTACCAAACTCCTCCGCTAATTTTGGGTCTAGACATTTAAAATTTTAGACATTGGTTTCTTGGACATGGATCCTACTTAATAACTTGATTTGAGCCAAAAACAATAAATTTTTAAGGGGTCATAATAGGGGCCAAAGTTACAAAAAATTGACCGCTTTTATTTTTTGATCAACATACACCTCCAAACACCCGGGCAACGCCGGGCTGAAATGCTAGTAAATAAATAGATAAACAAGTGAAAGGAATTCCATTTTTTTAAAACCTTTTCGCAAGTCACACACGCGTTTAAAAAGCTAATTTTGCAACGTCATTATGTCATAAGCGCTCGTGACCGTGAGGGCAAAATAGTGTGTCCGTAAGGCTTTGCCTTCTTTTCCTGTTTCACGTTCGAGCCTGGACACCGCGGCTCATTTTTTCATTTTTCGGTTACATGGGCAATTGCCGCTATTTAAATTAAAAGAAAAGTTGTTTTGATTCATTTATTTTTTACTTTATTTTTGGGGGGGGGTTTGGTGGGGGTGGTATGAGGAGTTTTTATTCAGCGCACGGGCAAAAAATAAAAGTGCTCAATATCCGGAGAATAGCTGTTTTTTCCGAAATATCTGGTGGAGAGAGTGTCACATATTTATTTTTTGGGCGATTATATTTTCATGTGTTTATCCATTCTTTTATTGCTGAAATTGTTGTGGGATATCGACGTTGCACACGATGAAAGTGATCGATATCCTTAGTATAGCAGATTTGTTCCAAACGGAAGTTCATGTCGATCCTAGCAAGACCGGGTATCCATGCTAGTGTGTAGATATGTATATATTTATGTACATCTATACGTATTTATGTACGAATACTTCCGTCGATTTCGACGTATGAGCTCCGCCACAACAACTAATTTTCGGAAATCCACGCAGATAATTTGCTAATAGTGGTGAAAACTATGTGCAGAACCAATCACACTTTTTCGTACAACTGCTAATCTCAGTTGGTACAATGGCTGCAACAAGACAGAGCATACAGCAGACCTAATGTTTTTACATTAGTGTTCCTTCTAGATGCATGTCTTAACAAAGAATAAGGGTGCATTTCTCCCAATAGATTAAATGTGCCTCCAGATATCCTGAAAATTTCTGCGCCGGCGTGGTACATACATCCCCAAATTGTCACCCATGTGGTAGTGATCAGGCTCGTTGTTGTTTAAGATTAATATAATTAGTAAATATGAGTTACATGAGGAATTTCGATACACTTTTTCTTTTGCTGATTCGTTTACTCTTTCTCTCTCACTCTTGAAAAGTGAGAGAGACAGAGTAAAACTAAGAAGGGGAGGGGAATTAAAAATTATAAACAGAATCTGTGAAAACTTGCAGTCCAACGCGAAGACAGGCTAAGATTGGCAAATATTCCGCCAATAAGTAATCTTCCGTATCTTTTATTTATTCCTTTAATTTGTTGCAGTTAGTGTCCTTTCGGGTTAGGGTTCATCTAGGAGTAAGCGTGAGAAATGAGATACAAGGGTCGGAAAGTAGGATGAAAAAATCGGCGCCCTCGAAGAAGAGCACTCTGACTTGCAAAAGATACCCGTGCAGCCCCGCTAGTATTCCCCGGTAGGTACGCCTCATGGAATTAGCAATACACTAACACTTTCTCCAAGAAAGAAACAAAACCTGGAATTGTGAACCTTCTAGAACTGCACGGGACTAGAAATATACTGAAATCAACAGGTAAAATGCCATTTCAGAAATGGTATAGACTGTTGATTTTGCTGCCGAGAGATAAAATCTCTGGCGAAAATCTAATCGACTGCTGCCAGTGCATACAATAGACCAGTAATGGTGGACCAGGCTGGTCCCCTGCCAGAAGACACCGAACAGGGTCGGTAATTATAGAAAGGAAATGCGAAATTGAAGCCTATTAGAGACTAATGGTAATAAAATATTTGTCAATGACGGAAGCGGCATGTAATTTGAAGGGATTTCATGCCAGACACCAATGGAGTCAAAAGATGCCGGTTGTTAGATTTGAATGACACATGCGGTGTGTGTGTGTGTGTGTGTGTGTGTGTGTGTGTGAGTGTGTGTGTGTGTGTGTGTGTGAGAGAGAGAGAGAGAGAGAGAGAGCGGAAGATAAAAGTAACTGCGTCTAAAAGCAACACGTACGAATACGTGGGGCGGTATGAACTTCAATTGAAAGCTCTTAATTATTGAGATGAAAGATGAGTGTTCTTGGTTTGAATAGTTACAAACAACGCCGACTCTTATTTATATTTAGCCGTATTCTTTTCTCTTTTTTTTTACTGCTTCTTTTTTCTCACCCCCCAAAAGGCACAGTAGCACTAAAAATAATAAGGCGCTACTATTTGGGACCAGATTTGCAAGGATACTATACAGGGAGTTGGGCACATGAACTTATACAAGACAGTACAGTCAGGAAAGCAGGTGCCCAGGAGGGAATTCCAAAGTCTAGCAGTTCGAGCTGTTTGAGTATAAGGCTTTACGGCACCTAGGGATCTCTTGATCGTGGGGGCAATATTGAGGATCGACTCAGTTCTCCAAAAGCATCTCATTCAAGTAAAACTTCAAAGCAATTGATGAACAAAAACTGCATGACATTCCCTATAAGCGTGGGAAAATATGAAAAGGTGACACACGCCGCCCACTCAAAGTAAAGCTAACAGAACATTAAAAAGTCCGCGGAGATATTGGAAAGTCGGTTATGACGGACTATAAAAGGAAAAAGGATACTTTCCTATTTTTATGGGACGAAGTAAAATTAATAAGAATAGAACGATGGAGAATAAGACGTCTCCAAGAATCCGCGTACAGGTTGGGTAACAATTGACTTCTAAGTAGTACTGAATTTAATACAATATGAGAACCGTTAATTTAAAACGGTAAATTACGAAATCAGTCTATATATATATATATATATATATATATATATATATATATATATATATATATATATATATATATATTGTATTTGGCGCTACGAAACAGATGCTGTCAATAATTGTATAAGTAAACTGAATTAAAGGAATAACTTATAAGATGGTCAACATCATGAATTTTAGAATATAGTTTTTTGTCATTTATTCTCTATATCGCATTGAGCTTCTTAAATAAGGATTGGTATATATTATAAGAATATATATATATATATATATATATATATATATATATATATATTAAATAAAAATAAACGTTTTAGTCTATTAATTCTGTTGTTTTCGTTTTTTTTTTCTAACTTTCGAATATCGATTTTTACTTCTGGCAGAAATTGGCCATTATATAAATTCTTCAAAACAAGTTAGATTAATCTATCCCTGACGATGATTCCAGAAGGATTGGTAAGTACTCGGACTTGCGACAAATATGGCGATTACATCAGCTAGTTCCTGCCATAAGTGAAGTTGGGAATGGCCGAAAACAAAATTAATAGACACAATAAGTTTATTTAATAAAATATGCTTAAGAGAAAAAATGCTGCCTAAACTCACGCGCGCGCACACACACAATATATATATATATATATATATATATATATATATATATATATATATATATAGTAATTTATAAAATATATATGGCGATTAAGCTACACTGAATATTCTGCGTTTCATCCACGATAGGATTCGTCAGGCTTATGCGCGAATTTTGTGGTTGCTTCTTGTTTTTATATATGTTGAGGATTTCTAGTAAGCCAATCAGCTTTCTAGTATCCACCGCGCCCCCTCCTATCAGCCAATGGGCATGCATTTTATCGAACAAAGGATCTGTTTTAGAACTAGGTTAGTAGTTTAAGGTAGATCTTTTCCCTCTTTTTTTTATATATATATGAATATACCTATATGTACAGACACACACACATGCACACACATATACATATATATATATATACATATATGTGTGATCGTTTATGTATATTCATGCTTATTTGATTAATTTATTTGTTTGTTTTCTATTGTTATTGTTAGTTTTAAAACTATTTTGTATCGCTATCCTAGAGTAAGTTTTATTTTGTGAACACAGTTGTTTGCTATTTCTCGTCTACAGTTTAATAGATTTTGAGGTTCTTTAAAGTACAGGATAGCAATTTTTTCATGGAGGCATAATTTACATGGGTCGTCTAAATGTCTGCACGTGGTAGCTTGTCTCATTATTTTCCATTCGACTACCGGCGAATGTCCGCTTTCTTTGAGTTCCCAGTATTTATTCGCTAGTGTTGTTTTTATATAATAATATATAATATGTTTTTATATAATTTTTATATATAAGAAAGCTGATTCGCTAACTAGAAATCCTCAACATATATAAAAACAAGAAGCAACCACAAAATTCGCGCATAAGCCTGAAGAATCCTACAGTGGACGAAACGCAGAATATTCAGTGTAGCTTAATCGCCATATATATTTTATAAATTACTAACTAGCTCTACCTACGTATTGAGCACTTTTGCAGTAAATACTTTAAGTTTACGCATAAATCTATAATTTCGTATATTAAATTTGTGTGAGTAAATGAAGTAGTTATATATATATATATATATATATATATATATATATATATATATATATATATATAGTCTTTGAAGTTTTTAACCTTTAAAACTATACAAAAAATATTTTTTATCATTCGTTAGAAAACCATCTAGTCAGTAAGTCATTTAATCACCTGCAATCACTGCATCAACTCGCTCTCGAATTTACTATAGTACAAATAATTTATTTTTTAAGGGATCATCAGTTGTTTACCATGAAACACTGTTTCGGGGATTTATATATATAGACATGTAGATAAATAGATATGAGAGAGATGTGAGGTAAATGAATTTAGTGAATTAGTATTAGTTCATTTATATGTTTCAAGAAAAACAAAACTGAACAAACAACCAGGGATGATATACGATCGTTTCAGAGATTATATCATGTTTAACAGCATAATGGGAGAAAGGGGGATTGATAACAAAAGAATAATCAAAACGCAGCATTCGCGAGGGAGATTAAATTCGGCATCTTATCCATGTGCAACTTTTTTTTTATCCAGGTCTCGTTGTAGTAATCGATTTTAAGTAATAGTTTCGTAATTATGCTAAGATTACAATTTAAAATTATGCAAGACTTCTACCCGGTCATGGCTGACGGATCAAGAGAAATCTAGTCCTGCGGATTAGATAAAGAGACGCATCTGACGAAGGTCGGAAGTTACATCAGACAAAATGTTGTGAAAATAACACTCAAGATGAAAACATTGGTCTGAATAATCCAAATAATACAAACTATCAAACCTCATCTAAAAGTTCAGAAACATAAGTAAAAAGTGACAGTATTGTAAGTGTTGAAGGTTGAATCGTCATTAAAAGCGATACTAGTAATTATGCAACATAACGTTGACGCTCTCTCCAACGGACACAAACATGTATGTAGAAACAGTCGCAAAGAAAATGAGAAATTCTACACTATTTTTTTTTTTTTGGGGGGGGTATTTATTTCATTTATTTCAGTCACCCAAAATATGAGCTAGCTGTCAATACACGGCACCAGAAAAACTTGTGCCATAAATCTTCAACGACAATTTTCACAAAGTTCGACTCGCGAAAGGTGTAGTATCAGAAAAAAATACTCGCGCTGCTCATTGAGCATAATTTGCCAGTCGTTACACGTTTTTCCTTTCCCTTCTGTTTGCTACTATTTCTTTACCTCTCTTGCTTCCCGTCTTAATCCCTATATATGCATCTGAGTCCGCAAACAGCTTAAAAAAAAGAAATACATATGTACTATTTCGAAGTTAAAAAATAGACATAAATGTAAAAATACAATTCTTCCCATTTAGTTAGAAATATTGCTCATAAAATGTAATGGCTAAATGTGATGGCTAAATGTGATAGCTAAATGTGATGGCTAAATGTGACGGCTAAATTTAATGGCTAAATGTGATAGCTAAATGTAATGGCTAAATGTGATGGCTAAATGTGATAGCTAAATGTAATAGCTAAATGTGATGGCTAAATCTAATGGCTAAATGCAATGGCTAAATGTAATAGCTAAATGTGATGGTAAAATGTAATCGCTAAATGCAATGGCTTAATGTGATGACTAAATATGATGGCTACATGTGATGGCTAAATTTAATGGTTAAATCTAATGGCTAAATCTGATGGCTAAATGTGATGGCTAAAGGTGATGGCTTAATGTAATGGCTAAATGTAATGGCTGAATGTGATGGCTAAATGTGATGGCTAAATGTGATGGCTAAAGGACAAAATAATGTAAGCGAAATTACGAGACCGCCGTAAGTAAACCGAAGGTTCACTTTATAATCTCCGTATAATTACTATTATTGTGTTTACTTGTGGATTAAGTTTGCAATGCAAATTTGATGTAAGATGAACAACATATTCAAAATTTTGAAAAGGCGTTCATAACTTATGTTAGGGCTTGATCGAAGACAAGTTTTGTACATCTTCACATGAAAACAAGTAAATAGACATCTTTATAATCATTAAAACTGAATACTGCTGTCAGAGGGCCATGATCGACCTAGACGAGATAATATGAATTATTTCCCCTCACTGATGAATTGGACAATCACTCTGTTAAAAGTGGGAAATGGCATTTCGAGATGTGCGGCGATTTGATCGAATCATATTCCAACTATCTCCTTTTCTCATATTTTTCAATACTAGGACTTATACTCGAGGTTTTCAGGTGTACAAACTAGGAGTGGTCCTCGGGCAGCATCAGATCATTACCAGACTCTTGCGTATTACTGCACACCAGTACACATTCGACCATTTTATTTTTTTAAATGTAAAACAGTAATAATAGGTCTTAGGGTAACTTAACTATCACTTACATACACTATTTCATTTTATCTTGAGTTGTTTAAAAACTCACTTGGGATCATCGCTTATCAAGGCCCGGAGGCCACTCTAGGATAAGGATTAATGAGTATTAGGCAGACGGTGAGACAACACCGTTGTGATCAGTAATGGTGGAACTTGAGTAGAGTTCAAGTGTATAAGATTCAACTAGAACTTATTTACATTAGACTTGAACACTATTATATTATAGTCAACTGCTAAACAGCCCATGGTACTATATTCCACAGACAGACAGTTCTAGGAAAGAAACTCTGCTCATGGAATTTGTTTTTTGTTTTAAGCACAAATAGAGTGTGAGGAAATTGGTGGGCAGTTGTAGTTAGACGAGTACTTATTGTGAAAGTTTTACATAGATTGGAGCTCAGTCGAGCATCTACCATAAAAGTAATAGAAGAGCAGAGATAGACTCGCAACGTCTTTTCTCTGACAAAAAGGAAGTAGGGGTGATTTTTTAAAAATTATTTTTACGTATAATGGACTGAATCTCAGTGAAGTGGAGCTTTGAATTTCTTCTTTTACGGTTATTGGGATGGGCCGCTTACATCATTGCGTACTAAATAAATGTGATATGGAATAAAAAGTAAGAACTTAATTTCCTCTCGGAATATTTTCGTTTATTCTTTTTTATATTTTTATTTTTTTACTTGGAATATTTTTGTTTATTCTTTTTTATATTTTTATTTTTTTACTTGGAATATTTTTGTTTATTTTTTTATATATTTTTATTTTTTTACTTGGAATATTTTCGTTTATTCTTTTTTATATTTTTATTTTTTTACTTGGAATATTTTCGTTTATTCTTTTTTATATTTTTATTTTTACTTGGAATAATTTGTTTATTCTTTTTTATATTTTTTACTTGGAATATTTATTCTTTTTTATATTTTTTATTACTTATATTATTTTGTTTATTCTTTTTTATATTTTTTTACTTGGAATAATTTGTTTATTCTTTTTTATATTTCTATTTTAACTTGGAATAATTTGTTTATTTTTTTATATTTTTTTACTTGAAATATTTTGTTTATTCTTTTTTATATTTTTATTTTTACTTGGGATATTTCGTTTATTCTTTTTATATATTTTTTACTTATAATATTTAGTTTATTATTTTTATTTTTACTTGGGATATTTTTGTTCATTCTTTTTTATATATGTTTTTTACTTGGAATAGTTTAGTTTATTCTTTTTTATATTTTTTTTACTTGGGATATTTTGTTTATTCTTTTTAATATATATATTTTTTTACTTGGAATATTTTCGTTTATTCTTTTTTATATATTTTTACTTGGGATATTTTGTTTATTCTTTTTAATATATATATTTTTTTACTTGGAATATTTTCGTTTATTCTTTTTTATATTTTTTTACTTGGGATATTTTGTTTATTCTTTTTAATATATATATTTTTTTACTTGGAATATTTTCGTTTATTCTTTTTTATATATTTTTACTTGGGATATTTTGTTTATTCTTTTTAATATATATATTTTTTTACTTGGAATATTTTCGTTTATTCTTTTTTATATATTTTTACTTGGGATATTTTGTTTATTCTTTTTAATATATATATTTTTTTACTTGGAATATTTTCGTTTATTCTTTTTTATATTTTTTTACTTGGGATATTTTGTTTATTCTTTTTAATATATATATTTTTTTACTTGGAATATTTTCGTTTATTCTTTTTTATATATTTTTACTTGGGATATTTTGTTTATTCTTTTTAATATATATATTTTTTTACTTGGAATATTTTCGTTTATTCTTTTTTATATTTTTTTACTTGGGATATTTTGTTTATTCTTTTTAATATATATATTTTTTTACTTGGAATATTTTCGTTTATTCTTTTTTATATTTTTTTACTTGGGATATTTTGTTTATTCTTTTTAATATATATATTTTTTTACTTGGAATATTTTCGTTTATTCTTTTTTATATATTTTTACTTGGGATATTTTGTTTATTCTTTTTAATATATATATTTTTTTACTTGGAATATTTTCGTTTATTCTTTTTTATATTTTTTTACTTGGGATATTTTGTTTATTCTTTTTAATATATATATTTTTTTACTTGGAATATTTTCGTTTATTCTTTTTTATATATTTTTACTTGGGATATTTTGTTTATTCTTTTTAATATATATATTTTTTTACTTGGAATATTTTCATTTATTCTTTTTTATATTTTTTTACTTGGGATATTTTGTTTATTCTTTTTTTTATATTTTTTTACTTGGAATATTTAGTTCATACTTATATATATATTTTTTTTACTTGGGATATTTTGTTTATTCTTTTTATATTTTTATTTTACTTAAAATATTTTCGTTCATTCTTTTTTATATTTTTTTACTTGGAATATTTTGTTTATTCTTTTTATATAATTTTTTTACTTGGAATATTTTTTTTATATAATTTTTTTACTTGGAATATTTTGTTTATTCTTTTTTATATTTTTTATTTTTACTTGAAATATGTTTGTTTATTTTTTTATATATTTTATTTTTACTTGGGATATTTTGTTTATTCTTTTTTATATTTTTTTTACTTGGAATATTCTTTTTTATATTTTTATTTTTACTTGGGATATTTTCGTTTATTGATTTTTATATTTTAATTTTTACCTGGGATATTTTTTTAAAATTCTTTTTTATATTTTTTACTTGGAATATTTTTGTTTATTCTTTTTTATATTTTTATTTTTACTTGGGATATTTTCGTTTATTGATTTTTATATTTTTTTACTTCAAATATGTTTGCTTATTTTTTTTATATATTTTTTACTTGAAATATGTTTGTTTATTCTTTTTGGTATATTTTATTTTTACTCAGGTTTAAATAACAAATTTCAACAAACTATATGTTACACGTACTTGTCAGACATTTTATAAAATATTTGTCGGAATAATTTTAAAAATACAAAAAACTAAAGCTCTTTTTTAAAAACAAATGGAGCAGTTTTCGGTAGTTTACAGTGTTTATATAAACATTGAGATTTTGTTTAAAGCAAGTAAATAATAGACGAATGATTAGGAGCGCCAAATGTCGACTAGATGGTCGAGATCTTGAATGAAAACATTATCACAAATTAGATAAATAACATCAAAGTATTCTATAATAGATCTTAAAAGGACCAATACATTATATCCGGGTAACACTGTACATTAGCATAGACACTAATTTGGGACCAAAGAAAATCTCACTTATATAAGTTTTTCTTATATTAGGGTCTTTTATATCTGGATTACCCTGTATTATTGAATTTAAAAACCACAGATTACTGTACTGTAATCTTTCAAACACACACATATATTCCAGTAAACGAGTAGTTTCCAAGATATGAAGACGTGTTAGTTTAAAGAAAGTGGGGATCACTTTTCTATAATAATTTAACGTATAATGATCACCCACTTTATGGCCACCACTAGTGTAAAAACTTGAATTTACGCCGCTGAAATACACATTTGCCGAATTTTTGTTGGAGGAGCGTCAACCTGTGGGTGCTCAATTTACGTAAAATTCTTCATATCTTGCAAACTACTCGTTGGTGGAATTTTAAACGTTATTTTCGTTTTCAACATCCTCAAAAACTCATAAATGTCTTAATTTTTCAAGTTTTTTTTCTATAGTGTGGAAAGTCGATTGTCTGCCCCTTGCTGATCTTATATTCCAAACAGTCCCAATAGGTGTCACTAGCAGTGTATCATTAAAAAACAAGATGGCGTGAAGTTTTTCTGCGATAAAATGTCTCATAATATTTGATTTTCTTAAATTAAAAAAAAAAAAAACTACTTGATCGATTAACGCCATTTTTGGAATATGACATTTTCATGCAGTGACAAGTACGTACATTATAAATATTTTTTTCAGATTTTTATAGTAAAACAGATTATTTGTGGACCATTTATAGACTTGCACCGAATTTATTGTTCGACGGGATTCTAAAAAACAAATATTAAGATTTCCTTAATATTTGTTTTTTGAGTATTCTGTCGAAACAATGTATTTTTGTAATTTACAATCTTGAATTGTGTTTTTGTCTGTAGGTAATAAAAATAATTATCGTATTAATTATGTCCGTCCCTTTAAGAACTCTGTTCTTATTGTTGAGCACTTTATGTTTAAATGAAATGAGTTGGTCACTTAAGCACGCGTTCGCAGATCATGATCACTCTCGGCCGTCTTGAATGAAAATTTACGCTTTATATAAATATTAATTTCGACAATGTTCTCGCGCGGCTAACGTTGTCTGCGGTGTTTGCTCTTTGCTAATAAAGTCAGAGATGGCTTCATGGCTGGATTCGAATCTCCCGACCGGCGGAAATCGTGACTCCTTGCACTGAAGATTTCCAATATATATATATATCGCGTTACTTTAAAATTAACAGATTTTATACCACCAGTTTCTAACTAAGGATGATAAAACAAGGTGGGAATAAAAATAAAATATTTAAACAGTTAAATAAAGCATTTGTTCGTTATCCTGATGCTTTTGAATCGTTTAAGATTAACCAGACTATATTAATAAAGGAAATCCAAAACTATATTAGCAATGTATAAAATGTATTTATAATTACATATAATAAAATTATAAAAAAAAATGTATATATGAAAAATATTTTTAACCTTTATATATCTAATTTTAAATAAATAAGAATGTAAATATACTAAATACTAATCATAGTGGGGGTGATAAGTAGTTAAATGGATTAATCCGTAATCTTATAAATACAAGACTGATAAATTAAAAAATATATTCATTTTAAATGTGGAAATTGATGAATCACACAGGTAAGAAATTCATTTTTATAGTATGAAAAGGTTAGTAACTGCAATTAAGAATAGGAAATTGGATCAAATGTTTGTAACATGTCTTCTTCCTAAGATTAAGGGTGGTGGTGTTTGATCAACACTGCTGGGGAGCCATGATGTAATATACTGTTTTGTTTTTAAATCCCCGAAACAGTGTTTCATGGTAAACAACTGATGATCCCTTAAAAAGTAAATTATTGGTACATTAGTAAATTCGAGAGCGAGTTGATGCAGTGATTGCAGGTGATTAAATAACTTACTGACTAGATGGTTTTCTTACGAATGATAAAAATATTTTTTGTATAGTTTTAAAGGTTAAAAACTTCAAAGACTATATATATATATATATATATATATATATATATATATATATATATATATATATATATGTATATGTATATATATACTAGTATACACCTCAGGCAAAGAAACTTCTAGAATCATATCAGTAATTGAATTTTTTATTTTAAATAATTATAATTTCTTATAACCTAAGAAAAAAAAACAAACAAAAAAACAAACAAAAAACAAATTCACCGCTGACGACTTTTTTTTTTTAGAGTGAAGGATTTCTTTCACAAGTAATTTATGACGACAGAGGTTGTCTAACTTATTATGTTTCCACTCACTAATTAAAATGGTTTCGTCTGCGGTAGGGGGGGGGTTAGTAAAAAAAAAAGCATGATTTTACTCGCTAAATTTTGTTTATCTAGTATATAATCTTACCTGTTTGTTAATGTGTGTGTATGTATGTATGTATGTATGTATGTATGTATGTATGTGTATGTTTATATGTCTGCCTAAAACTTTCGACAGAAGCGACGGATTTCCGCGAGATTAATATCGTATTGAAGCTCGACACTTTGGACGACGAATATGGAAACATTGGCCAAAATCACGAGGTTGTTTGCTCAGCAACCGACAAAGATAATATGCTTGCCAGCCGGTTTGCCTCGAACTCCACACTGAACCCTTCCAACCACCTCCTGCCTGACTTTCCTTTGCGGACAGACGCCACGCTAGACGATCTAAAAATCACCCCTGCTAAGGTACACACTATCATAAAAAACCTTGACACTTCAAAAGCAGGTGGACCTGATCTCATCCCAGCTGTGCTATTAAAAAAGTGCTCAGCCGAAGTAGCTCTAGTTCTCTCCAAACTCTGCAACAAATGCCTTAATGAATCATGCTTTCCGGGCTGTTGGAAAACTGCTTCTGTGGTACCAATATTCAAGAATTCTGGCGAAAGAACTGACCCATCAAATTATCGCCCCATTAGCCTCCTCCCACTTTTCGCCAAAATATTTGAGACCATAATTAACCATGCTCTAGTCCGGTACCTTACAGATGCTAAACTTCTGACTGACAAACAATATGAATTTAGACAAGCCCATCCATCGCAGACATCCTCATTGTAATCTCTGAACGTTTATACCATTCACTGGACAAAGCGGGGGAGGGCAGAGCGGTAGCTCTAGAGATATCTAAGGCTTTTGACAGGGTATGGCACAAGGGTCTCCTCAGGAAAATCAAATCATATGGTATCACTGGTAAAATACTTAACATAATTAAATCCTTCTTAGATAAGAGAAAAATCCAGGTTGTCCTCGACGGTCGTACATCTAAACAGTGTGATATAAATGCGGGAGTGCATCAGGGGTTTATCCCTGGACCTCTATTGTTCCTAATATTTATTAATGACTTCCCCAACAAAACTGCCTCTGAGATGGGTATATATGCTGATGACACTACACTCTATAACAGGCATGACAGGAAAACAAATGAACACATATATAAAGAAATGGCAAAAACACTAGAGGATGACCTCCAATCTGTAGTGGAATGGGGACATAAATGGATGGTCACATTCAATGCTGCCAAGACTAAACTGGTTTCCTTCAATAATTACAAGAAACCTTCTCTGCCACCAATAGCAATGGCTAGTGACTCCCTGTCTGAGAGTACATATTTCAAACTGCTTGGCCTAACGTTCACAGGAAACATGAGTTGGAACAATTATATTGAAAAAATTGCCAGGGCCGCTGCGAAAAAGGTAGGCTCTCTCTACCGTGCTAGAAAACTACTGCCACCTGAAAGTATCCTGTACCTCTATAAGGCCACCATTCGCCCATGTATGGAGTATTGTTGTCACATCTGGGCTGGTGCATCTGCTACTAGTCTCTCGCTCCTAGACAAGGTTCAAAGAGAGTCGCTAATCTGATAGGCCCTGAACTGGCATCTAAGCTTCAGCTTCTGTTCCATCGACGAAACGTTGCATCCCTCTGCCTGTTCTACAAGTATTTTAATGGTGAATGCTCTGACGAACTGCAGCACTTATGCCCCCACGACATAGACATCCTCGACAAACCCGACAGGCAGCTAAATCCCACCCCACACAGTAGAGATCTCTAGATGTAAAAGATCTTTCTACTCCAGTAGTTTCTTCCCCAGAACCGCTAGACTCTTGAATTCCGTTCCAGGTTCCTGCTTCCCTAACTGTACTGACATGCAGAAGTTCAAGTGTAACGTGGACCGACATCTTACTGCCCAAATCCCAACATAGTGTCCCAGTAGTTGCTACCTCTGATAGTAGCCCCCAACACCAAAGTGGCAATGTGGCTTGTTTGGGGTGAAAATGTAATAAAAAAACAAAACAAAAAAACCCATTAATTTCTTCACCCTCAACTGGGTACTTTTCTACAGGGAGGTGTCGCTTTTTTTCGTCAATACTTTCAAAAGTCATCGCCTCTTTCGATTGTCTAGGTTTAATTTAAGCCTACGTCACTTCCGGTTTGGCGATTGGCGCACCGGCAAAGACGTCACTTTTTTTTTACGTTCTTTTCCTCCTTCTGCGCTACGAGTTCGAGCGTACCTGCCTACTACCACTTTATTTATTTATTTATTTTTTGCTCACCACACACCTACAAACACCCGGGCAACGCCGGCCAACCAGGCTAGTCTATAATATAAACCTCATTTGACTATTTAAATGTATGTATGTATGTATGTCTCGCAAAAACTTTCAACAGAGGCGACAGATTTTCACGAAATCGGTATCGTTTTGAAGCCCGACCCTTCAGACGACAAATATCGAAAAATTGGCCAAAAGCATTAATTTCTTCACCTTCATCTGGGCACTTTCCTACAGGGAGCGGTCGCTTTTCCCCCGATATTTTCGAAAGTCATTCCCTCTTTTCGAATGTTTAGCCTTGATTTAAACCTACGTCACCTCGGGTTTGACGATGGGCACAACAGCTCACGTGTTACGTTTTTTTTTTTTCACTTTCTTTTCTTCTATCGGGTTCGAGCCTGCTTGCCTACTACCACTTTTTTTTTTTTTTTTTTTTGCTCAACCAACACCCACTTCCACTTTCTTTTCCGCCTTCGCGTCACGGGTTCGAGTCTGCCTGCCTACTACCACTTTTTTTTCATCAACACACACCTCCAAACACCGGGCACTCAGGCTAGTATTTTATATAATTTGATTTATATATTAGGCACTTCCTTGTTTACCCTTACTAAAAACTGCGATACACATTAATATATATATATATATATATATATATATATATATATATATATATATATATATATATATATATATATATACAAGGGAGTTAAAAGGATAAAAATAAGATCGATACTTTAAGAGGCGACTTATCGGGAGAATGCAACAAACTGCTTTGAAGTTTACATAGAGTATCAACAAAATAAGAAAACAATATAAAATTATATACTAATGTATATAGATTTATTCGTTTATTCAATAAGGATGATACATGAATCAGATGTAGGATAAGTAAAACTCTTTATACCATGGTATTTTGAAGCCTAATGCTTCTCATCAGAAAAGGAGAGAAGATGTTAAGTAACATAATAGGGATGCGATTCTAACGATAGCTACATTGGGGCGAAATAATTGTGTGGTGAGAAATAAAATATTGAGACTGTTTGGGGAAGGAATCTCTGTGATATAGGAGAAATATAGCTTTTATTATATCATGAAAGTAGGTATATACCACATATACCATGATAGGTTTAATATATGTGTGCATATGCGCATCTATACCCTTAGGAAGAACATAGGATAATTGAACATTTTGCATTTCAACTTGCCAACAGATTTATGTACGCATTATTCATTCATCCAAATAAAGATTTTACTCGTTATAAACCATCTTTGGTGTTTAATCACTATTTCTTGTTAATTTCAGTGTTATTTGACCAGTAGTTTAAGAGTTTATCGGTTAAATATTTTCACACAGACACACACACATGCACACACTGTTTTATTATAAATAAATAGAAATAAAGATGTGCCAATCCTAAACAAAAATATTTATTTATTTATGCGGAGAGCTATCTAGGTGGAGTGATTTGGTTACGCACTGACCAATCCGTTTCCAGGGTGCATTAATTTTACTTCTTCTCTGAAGGACTACTTCAACCCCTTTCGGATTTGTAGCAACGACCTATGTCACATCATTTTTCTTTCCTATCTCTGTCCATTGAACCATCGAGCATCGGTTATCTTCGACTGAAGATGAACTGTGTTTTTTTTTTTTTTTTTTTTTTTTTTTACAAAGTGGTTACCACTCATCAAGGCCCGGAAGCCACTCAGGGATAAGGGTTATTGTAAGTACAGTACGTTAGTGTGGTGATTTAATAAAGTGTCTACTTAAGGGGGCGGCTCATCAGGAACTTGTTTACATTGGACTTGAAGACATCCAGGTTGTAGTCAGGTGGGAAGCAGGCAGACGGAACTAATTAGTAGTATAAAAAAGGAATTTTGTCAAAAATAACTCAATCCCTGAAATTTAAAAATATTCGAACGTGGATTATGCTTTATCTATTATGTCTGTGTGCTTGTATGTTTGTATGTCTAGCTGAAACTTAAAAAATACACAACATACCCCTACAAAGTTGGTATTTTTCAAAAATTAATTTAACCCGAAAAATAATATCTATAATAATAATAATAAAAAAAAAAGATTCATTTTTTGGGGGTCAAACGTATATAAAATTTCAAAAATACGCAACAAACTCCTACAAAGTTGGTATTTTTTTTAAAAAGTAATCTAACCCGAAAAAATAATATCTATAATCCGAAAAAAAAAAGAAAAAAAAATCATTTTTGGGAGGTCAAATGGTCATTTATATCATTTAATGTTATCATGTATTAATGCATACTTTTTAATGTTATCATAAGTCTAGGAAATGAGTCAGCAGTTTTTTTTTTTAAATTGAAAGCCTTTAACTCCAACATATTTTTTGTTTCTTAACTATAATCATTTCTCTACAAAGAAAGGGGGCAGAAACTTAGTTTAGCAGTACTCTAGAAACATCTTTAATCTTATTAGGTGTTTTCAGTAGCACTCTGGAGGCCTCCTAAGTTTTATGATTTTACTCCTTACATAAAAAAAAATAATTTTTCTTCTAGGGAGGGGGATCAGCACTACTTTACATGTATTTACTTTTTATATCCCCAGGCAACGCCGGATAGCCCTGCTAGTTAAAGTATATAAGAAAAAAGGAGAAAGCTTTAGAGAAACAAACGTTGATGAACTCACATTTAGTATAATGATAATTATGTATATGTGTGTGTGTGGACTGCGTCATATCAGTATTTTACTCGTTTTTTTTTTTAAGCGATATCGCATTTTATATGCAATATTTAATATAAAAACTCAATTAAATTTATTAAATTGTAACTTTTCATTTTAATGTATTCAATTTGAAGTTTAATTTAATATAATCATGTGTCATACTTATATAAATTGTAAAATCGTTTAAACCCCAATACATATTTAAAGCAAAATAAATTATTTTGGGACCATTAAAATGTTTACCAACGCTATTGGTAATGTTTACCTATTTATTTTATTTTTTATTACTATTATAACTTATGTTTGAATTAATATTTGGAAACATGACATGTCACATCAAAGCCATAATTGTTTTGTTGAGGTAATGTTTATCAAAAAATCCAAATAATGCAATTCGTAGAACCCTAATCTCAAGGTTTCGGTTTCGATTTCCGGTCATTGTATCCGTTTCCTCTCTCTCTCTTTTTTTTTTTTTTTTAGGTGTGTGTGTGTGTGGGGGGGGGGTAATTTTTTTTTTTACTCTTGATGCAATAATTTTCTATTATTAAGAGTAGTTAGATCGCGGATATTTCACAAATAAGACGAATTCCGCATACATTTATTACGTTTTTTTTTCTTACAGACGGACAAAATTTCTCTATAAAAAAACTGGCTGGCATTCGACGTTGCACGCGATTTAATGAGATTGTGCCACCCTTCCAATACTTTTATTGTCATCAAAATTTTCCTATTTTTCAATCAAATCGATTGATCGCCTGCTCTAGTCGAGGACCCTCCGCGGTGCACCTAAAGGAAGCTTCACATGCCTCCCGCATTGATTTAGTCCATAATACATTGTAGTCTACATTGCACTGTAGAGAATCTACGTTTGATTTTATAAAATTATTTTTATACAGTGGCTTGAATTAAAGTTTTAAATGCAACAGTCAAGTGTCCTGTTTCAGTTCTGCTCTAAACAGAAACATTCATTTCGAACGCGACCTGTTTTTATCAAAGAACCTACTGTTGATTTTATACACTACCATTTTGCTTGTGCGTTAATAATTTTTTTAATGGACTAGTGGCGTTAGGCTGTATAAAGATATTAAGTTTGGTCAAAATTGGACTGTTCGTTCTTCAATCAGATTTTTTCGATTATCAATTTTTCATAATTATCGGAGGCATTCCGATACAAAACCTATCTAAGAACACCCCCAGACACAAAAGTACATTTGTTCTAGAGACAATAAGGAACGAACTCACACACACATGCAGAAATACACAGACACACACAGACACACACAGACACACACACACACACAGACACATACAGACACACACACATATATAGGGAAAAATTGCCTTTTATATATAAGTAGAAATTTATTTATTTGCTTGAACAATCAAAATATTTTCTATTTAGGTTTGAGTACATGCGACTTTTGATGTTATTGAAACACTTAAATTATATGGGGTGCGTTAAAGTAGATGGGATGGACATTTTCCGAATATGATATCACTTCACACTTTGGAGATTGAATCGATAAAAATACATCCCCTTTGTTATTTGCTGACCATGCGTCATTGAAAAACCATGAGAAGTAAACAAATTGGTTTCATTGTAATGCACTTGTTCACATCTGGTCACACTTGGTTACACAAAGCGGGGAATTACAGAAAACGGCCAGAAGAGATCAACAGTAGAGCTTGTATAATTTTTTTATTTAATTATTCGGACTGTTATCCTCATTTGCTAGATGTTGTTTTCACGACGTTTCAGCCAATTATTCCTCTGGCCTTCATCAGGTTAACCGCGAAAGGATAGGAATGTCGAATCCTCCAACTATATCCACAGCGCAATTTACTCATCTCCAAAATAATTCCAAATTCAATAATATAACAATCGATACGGACCCGACAATTGGAAGAAAAATTGGATTTACAAGACCAAAAATATCCAACCTTGATTTCCCTTTGCGGCGCGTGGTGCAGATATGCGGAATATCTACGATTCCAGTTTAGCATTGTCTAGAGGTAGCGGTTTTGATCCCATCCAAAGCCGGCCAGAGGACTAGTTGACCAAACCGTGGTGAGATAACCACAGCTATTGAATGCAGCAATTGTAGTTCGAGGATTCGACATTCCTATCCCGTTAACCTGACGAAGGCCTGAGGAATAATCGACCGAAACGTCGTGAAAATAACTAGAAGATGAGGGTGACAGTCCAAATAATTAAATAAAAAAAAATTATACAATTTACTCAAAATAATTCTAAACTAATTCAATAATATAGCTTGTCTTTATTAATGGAAAAAAACGTGTAAGAGCATAAAAATTTTTTTAATTAGAGGTGGTCACCGCTTATCAAGGCCTAAAGGCCACTAGAGGATACTGTTTAATAATGACCAGTAATGGTGGAACTTATGTAGCGTTTGTTTATTTAAGATGATGGTCCAACAAGAACTTGTTTACATTAGACTTTCATTTAAACATTTATGTTATCTGGAGAGTAGTCCCGCGATATTGTGTTCTACAGACGAAAAATAAACTTTTCTCATAGAATTTTTGTTTAGTTTTAGGCACAGAAAAAGAATAAGGGAAAATCTTGATAGTTGTTCTATCTAGACGAGTGTCTGATGCGAATATTGGGTTTATTTTACAATCCACAGAGATTCGGAAAACTAGTCAAAAGTTCAAATAAATGTAAAAAAAAAATGTTCAAATAAATGTTATCAAAGGCAAGATAAGTTACTCTTCTACCTACCTGGAAAATTTTTTAGTAGTAATCGGTTAAAAAAAACGTATAGTGTCTAGCGTTATGTAATAACAAGAAAAAATGACCGCGAATTGATGTTGTATATTGAAGAGGACAGCTCCCATGTTTTTAGTTAGAAACGAAGTAATTAGGATCGAATATTATTATTGAAGGAGAATTCTGGAATCGAACGCAGTTATTAGAATTTAAAATGAATACATTTTTGTTAGTTATATACGATTCCAGGAATGCAGTGAATTATCCATTTTAGCGAGGAATGCACATCAGAATAACTTATGAAACAAAAGAATCCGGGTAAACAGAAAGTTGTGTTAGTTTAATTTGGGTCGGAGCAGGAATAATGGAACAATGGAATTAAAGAATGTCCACAGAGAAAATCTGGGGCTTATGTTGTCAGGACATGTGTTGGAACCAGGTGCATGTGCATATACATCGGATTCACATGTTTGGCCACGTGCTGACGTCACAAAGAAGTATAGAATTAATAAATATACATTTAAATAAGACTAGATCAGGAGTTTGAGTCTGAGACGGTCTGAGTGAGTCCGGGAGAGAGGAGCACTTAGTCCGGCAGACTAACAGAGTTAGTCGAAACTCCTTAGGAAGCAAAAAGGTCAGGAAAAAATGACAACGTAGCAACGTAGCAGGCATCGAATTCCAATCACCAGCTGATGATGAATAAACATTTTGTGTTTGTTACGTAAGCCTTTTGTCTTCGTTCGTCATTCAACCGCAAGGTAATGTTTTTCATTGTCTTGTATAAAGAACTTTGTATGAAAATCTTCTTTCAAAGGTTGACTGTATCCCCCTAGACGAGAATGCATCTCTCTCCAATATATATTACCACAGCTAGAAAAAGAGTCTTGCCTACTAGATTTTGAAGCCGGTTTTGTACGCTGACTTCGAACAAGTATATTTTCAACACCAACTACACTAAAAAGAACTCACTCTTTTTTAATAGAAACAAATGTAAACATTCGCTTAATTGCATATTTTAGTAGTGTATTTGAATGGCGGCCGTTGCAGGTGATAGATGCATCCTTAACCAAACAAAATGGGAGTGGGCTCAGAAAATTTAAAATATCTTTGGTTGGAGTCCGACCACCCAACAGACGTTTTCTTAGTTTGTAATAAAATAAGTACCACATTAAACGAGGACTCAGGCTGAGATCGACACTGTTGCTGGTATCTCTTGTATATAGATATCTGGAATAGTAAATTTCTGGGTAGTCGAATGGAGACCACTGACAAAGGTCAGCAGCTAAGATTTCCGATCAGGGGTGAAGAAATTGGAAGAGATGGGAAGGAGATGCAGTCAGAGCCGGCCTTTCAAGAAGCGAGACAAGCAAGGCAGAAATCCGTGGAATAATTCACCAATAGGTACAAGATTATTGCACGGATTTCGGCCTTTTGGATTAGTTTGGACCATCTTCCAATTACGCGATTTCCTTGGATTTTACTTGCGCAAAAGAAAATTTAACTAACTTTCTTCGATTTACATTTTTGGATTTTACCGCCATTGGATACTTTACCTTTCACCAGACTATCTATTCACGTGAAATCACCTTTTTCTTTACTCTATTCCCTCTGCTTCACTTTTTGTTATCAAGTAAGATATTTGACTTACTTGTTGTTTCATCAAATACTTTTGCATGCAAAATCCGATCCCGCATTTTGCTAATTCCTACCCTCTGATGAGAAGGAAAGTATTTCTTCAAAACTCCGCGGATTAAAGACTATCAACTTATTTAGTGTTTCCTTTTCAAATTAAATGTTGTTAACTCTTTTTCAAAGTGTTTTTTAACATATCTTATTAACTATTTGCTCTTATATAGATATATATATGTTATTTGCTTTTTTTTTTATCGATATGTCTTGAATGAATTCAATTATTTACGAAAGTGAATTTTTACCTAAATGCGAGTTGGGAATAATTTCCCTTTAACCAATTTGGTACCCTCACATGGGGAGCGGTATATATATTATTTTTAAAATATAAATTATATTTTAAAAATAATATATATATATATATATATATATATATATATATATATATATATATATATATATATATATATATATAAATGGGCTTCTCCATAGCTACCGCAAAGGTAAATGTTTCTCACGTGCTTTTTTTTTTTTTACACAGTGATCACCACTTATCAAGGCCCGGAAGCCACTCAGGGATAAGGGTTATTGCAAGTACATTACGTTAGTGTGGAGATTTGATGAAGTGTTTACTTAAGGGAGCGGTTCATTAGGAATTTGTTAACATTGGACTTGAACACATCCAAGTTGTAGTCCGGTGGGAAGCAAGCAGATGGAACAGAGTTCCACAGGCGTGCAGTTCTAAGAAAGAAGCTTTGTTCATGGAATCCGCGTTTTGATTAAGGCACAGATATAGAGTGGGGGAAATTTTTCACAGTGGATTCAGCTAGACGGGTGTTTTTCGTGAAAGATTGGCGAGGGGGGACCAGAGATTGGAGTTCAGACGAGCACCTGCCATGGAAATAACGATAAAACAAGGATAGGCTCGCAACGTCTCTTCTGTGGGAGAGAGGTTGCAGGGTAGAGAAAAGGGCATCCCCCACTAAGCCACGAAGTCTATTTTGTACTCTGTCAAGGCAGGATAGGCTGTTTTTAACAGCTCCTGCCCAGATATGACAACATTATTCCATTCTTGGACGTACTTGGCTTTTACCGTTAAGGGAATTTTCTTTTTCTTTCTTTTTTCTTTCTCTTCAAAAATGCTCTATTGTCAAAAGTGTTTTTATTCATAAAGTCTGAAGAAATACTGGTTTTTGAAAATTTTTAAACGATATAATGTTTGAAATTGTCGACTGGACATGGAAACAATTGTAACGTAAAATGAAATACACTTTTTGCTGCCATCAACACCTTTTTTGAAATCTTGATTTTGCTTTCATAGTATATATATATATATATATATATATATATATATATATATATGTGTGTGTGTGTGTGTGTGTGTGTGTGTGTGTGTGTGTGTGTGTGTGTATGTATGTATGTATAATTACTTCACTCCTGATCGGAATATATATATATATATATATATATATATAAATATAAATATATATATATATATATAACTACTTCATTTACTTACATAAAATTAATATACGAAAGTATAGATTTATGCGTAAACTTTAAGTATTTACTTAAAAGTGCTCAATACGTAGGTAGAGCTAGTTAGTAATTTATAAAATATATATGGCGCCATATATATTTTATAAATTACTATATATATATATATATATATATATATATATATATATACGTATATATACATATATATATATATGTGTGTGTGTGTGTGTGTGTGTGTGTGTGTGTGTGTGTACAGATATATACGCAGCTAACTTTATAAAGTTAGGAAATAACGAGAAACACTTTTCATCTGAATTAATTTAAGTTGAAATTTAATTTATATAACTGTTATTAGAAGGACTTTATTTTTAAATTTGAGTCCGTGTGGCATTTAACGTTGCTGAAGCACTTAATATGAATGAAATAATCGGGTGCGTTAAAATCCGTGGGAGGAAGATTTTCTGAATGTGAAGTCACTTTATACTTTAGGGATTGGATGAATAAAATAGTATAAAATTACTACATCCTTTTCATTATGTGTCGGCCATGTGTTGTTGAAAAGCCATGCGTGCGACATAGATTATTTTCATTGTAATGCACTTGTTTACACTTGGTTGCACTCGGTTACACACGTGGAAATTCCAGAAAACGACCAGGCGATATTAAGAGTAGTGTTTCAATATTAGGTAATTAGTTTGTTATTTCAAACTCTGACATCACTGAATCGTTTATATTATAGTCTTCGCGTTTCGTTCTTTCTTCTGTCGACAAACCGGTGTCATTTTAAACCCGTTTTAATATAGCGTCATCAATTATCAAGGCGGGAAAGCAACTCGAAACTAAGGGTTAAATGAGTGTTAGGTAATCAGCGAGTCAACATCGTGATGATTGGTAATGATGGTGATGGTTGGGCATCTATGTGTAGCAAAACTGTAAAAAAAAAAACTTTAAGCGATGGCAAATATTTCTATTTATATTAAATAACACTTTTACAACTTCTGTGTTGTTCTTGCGATTAAATGAATTACATGTGATTTTATGTACGATTTTTAGTTCATATCTTCATTTTTTTTGTTATTTAAGTAAGATTTATATATACCCTATTAAAATTCTGATTTATATATACCCTATTAAAATTCTGATTTATATATACCCTATTAAAATTCTGATTTATATATACCCTATTAAAATTCTGTGCATATTGTCATCTTTTTTATTATATGTCATCTCAATAGAAGGTAAGTATATAAAAACCACAGACAACCACAAAATTCGCGCATAAGCCTGAAGAGTCCTAGAGTGGATGAAACGCGGAATATTCAGCGTAGCTTAATCGCCATATACATTTATAACTTACTAGCTAGATCTAGCACTTTTGAAGTAAATATTTAAAGTTTATGCATAAATCTATACTTTCGTATATTAATTTTATGTGAGTAAATTAAGTAGTTATATATATATATATATATATATTTATATATATATACATATATTTATGTGGAAATATACTTTATTTCCTTATGATATATACCAATCCTTATTTAAGAAGCTCAACATAATTACAGAGCAATATAATGAATGACAAAAGTCTATATTCAAAAGTTCATGATGTTGACCATCTTACAATTTATTCCTTTAATTTGGTTAACATTTACGATTCTTGACAGTATCTGTTTCGTAGCACGAAATCAATCACTTAATCATTATATCAATCAGTGAATCTATTTTGCCCTTAAATCATCAGAAGACATAGCAATAATCAGTCCATCAAAAGGAGATAAAGTGCGTTTTGACATGATTAAAAACATCCGAAAATTGGAAGAGAAGTAGTAAATACCTTATATAAATATGAGCAAAATATGTTTATTCAAATAAATTTCACCCTTTATTTATACCAATCCTTTAATTTATAAAGCTCAGTGTAACTACAGAGTATATACATATACATACATACATACATACATACATACATACATAAATACATACATACATATATATATTTATTTATGAGCCCGTTGACCCTGTACAGCAATCTTCTAGTGATTATATCATAAACAAAACACCTGTTTTCAATTTGTTATGAACTAGCACGGATTTCGTTAATAGAGTGGGAATAGGTACTTTACGACGTCAAATTTTTTTTAACGTATTCGTTTTATGCTTTATATTTCTATGTTGATTGCTTGGCTGAAAAATATGCAATTTAGCAAAAATGTAACGAAATCTAGTATAGAGTTGATTGCTTAAAAACTAACCAATATGGCCGATATGAAGCGTCTACAAGATGGCCATGTTACGCAACACCGCGGAGTTGATTCTCAGCTGACGACATGATCGTTTTTATGTCCGATGTAAACAAATCCTTGTTGAACCATCCTCTTAAATAATCTGATTCTGCCAAACCATCACCATCATTACCAATCATCACGGTGATGTCTCACTACCCACCTCACACTCATTTAACCCTTAGTTTCGAGTTGCTTTTCGGCCTTGATAAGTGATGACACTATAGTGAACAAGGTTTAGAAGAACGAAACGCGAAGACTGTATAATATAAACGATTCAATGATGCTCGAGTTTGAAATAACAAACTAATTGCCATAAGCAATGTTTACATATTTAAATCGTATATTTCTCGTGTTTAGATGCTTAAAATAAAGTAAACATTTACTCGAAATGAATCCTTATGTAATAACATTTAACATAAAAATCCCCCTTTAATGTCTATGCAGATTCTTTTTTCGCAATCAGTTCAATACTAGATTTAGTGACATTACTCAGTTCAGCTTATGTATATCTTTCCTTCACGAGTTGGTTTAAGTAATGATTATTGACACCAGAAATGTGTGTGTGTGTGTGTGTGTGTGTGTGCACTTTGTTCAAACTGCTAAGCGTCGTCGAATGTTATCGTAGTTACTCAACACTAGTCTAAAGAGAAGATTAATTTCTTATAAAGTTCAGACGTAGATATTTAATGGATTCGCTTCTGCTTTTGGTGTAAATATTTTAAGCCGTTGACTAAAAATATTTACATTTTATTTTATTTTGTTTGAATTCGGATCAGTTTTTCACATAGTCAGGTTTTTTCCCTCGGTGCTGTATAGCCGTCTGTATAATCCATGTATATATTTATGAATGTCTTTAACGTGTGTACATATCTCTTGAATGTGCGTATATAACATGTGTATACGCAACGTGTTTTGATCGTCTAGTGTTCATAAGGTATAGATGCCTACAGCAAACAATTCAACAAACGCGAACATATAATAATTTACAAAAAAGTTTGTGTGAGAATTATATCAGGCCAAAAAGGGAACATACCTTCGTCAATCGGTTGGTCTGTAAAAGCTGCAATGAAGATTCAACTCGACGTACAGAGACTATTATTCGTCCGCTATCTAACCCGGTCTAGATCACTCCTTTTCATCTGTCTACCTCAACCTCGAACTGATCACGTGTTTATCTTTCAGTCTTCTTTCTCTGCTCGTTATCTGATGTCATAACTAATCTTTGTTTTTGCTTTAATCCAAAGTTTTTATATAAATTTTTAACATAAATTATTTATCTTTCTAAAATACATAATTCAATTCAATAACATTCTTATTGCTATCTAAACATCTTTTCTATTTACAAACATTCACAATCACCCATTATGAGGTACCCGGCGTTTTCCGGGAGATCAACAATATAATACTGACATTAAAACCAACAGGCCATTATTAAGATGGCGTGTTTTCTGTTGTTTTAAGTATGCCTCTAGTAATGTGCAGTTCTAGGAAGCCCATATTTCCATGCTTTGTTCTCTCCCTTTGAGAATAGGTTAGTTTATTGTTTTTCGCCTGATGCGCCTTTACTGGGGAATACCGACGTTATATTGTCTGTCTCTCTGTAACGATTTATCTGTTTATCGCTCTTGTATGTATAATCGTTTGTTGCACGTCTACGAAATGTGTGCTGATCAATAAATATATACACTTTAGTTCGTTCAAGCCGTTTGATGATGAAACACAGAGATGATTTCATAACAAAACTGTTTTTTTATTTAATTATTATTTTGCCTGCAGTCGTCGTCGGACACATCGAGCAGGTGTGAAAAGTGAAGTTGGGGCTGACGATCGTTTGTCTCTTTTTGTCTCTCATTCTCGCCGGACCTTTTGCTTTTATTAACAAATTCTTTCTTTGCTCAATCAGAGGTCAATAGTTTCTCACTCCTAGACAAGGTTCAAAAGAGACTCGCCAATCTGATAGGCCCTGAACTGGCATCTAAGCTTCAGCCTCTGTCCCATCGACGAAACGTTGCATCCCTCTGCCTGTTCTACAAGTATTTTAATGGTGAATGCTCTGACGAACTGCAGACACTTGTGCCCCCACGACGTAGACAGCCTCGACAAACCCGACAGGCTGCTAAATCCCACCCCCACACAGTAGAGATCTCTAGATGTAAAAGATCTTTCTACTCCAGTAGTTTCTTCCCCAGAACCGCTAGACTCTTGAATTCCATTCCAGGTCCCTGTTTCCCTAACTGTACTGACATGCAGAAGTTCAAGTGTAACGTGAACCGACATCTTACTGCCCAAATCCCAACATAGTGCCCCAGTAGTTGCTGCCCCTGATAGTAGCCCCCTACACCAAAGTGGCAATGTGCCTTGTTTGGGGTGAAAATGCAAAAAAAAAAAATGTCAAAGTTCGACATTGTATTTTCTTTGTTCTCTGTTAACCTGAAATTTGTGTGTGTGTGTGTGTGTGTGTGTGTGTGTGTGTGTGTGTGTGTGTGCACAATCTCCAAGTTCCTTTATCCAACACCGACGGGGCTATCCAGGCATTTTTTCGGGCCTGAATACTTTTCGTACAGATTTTTTTTCACAACTTCCACGCCTTAAGAAAATTTAAAAAGTCAATATATAATGCTATTTAATCTTATGTCTTGAATACTTATTCCACTTTGGTCAAATTCCCTGATTTGACTCTAGAAAATGTCTAAAATTTAAGGAGTCTTTGGAATAAATTGAAGTTAAGAGAATTTTGCCTAGCAGTGTCTAATAGCTGTGTATCAACGATATATGAAATATTTGAATGTTCAAATGGAAGTTCGATTAAAATTTTTAAATATTAAATAGAGATATGGAACCCCACCGCGCTTTGTTGTTGATTCATCTTAATGGACGCAAACTACTAAATATAATTTTTTAAACTTTTTAAAATAAAGATGTATATTATAGTGTTTTTAAAAAATGTTCTTATCAGTTTGTCCTGTTGTAATTAGTGATGGGAGATATTTTTCTTATAACACCTATTATAAACGTATAAATTGTATGTATGTTGTTTAGCTAAAGGGTATGATACCGACGTATAAACTTAGTCATGTTGTATCAGAGAGTTATCACACGGGTATATATTACAATTAATGCTTACTGAAAGATATCATTCTTTTATAAGAATAATAATATATGCTTCATACCTTCTTTCTTCAATTCTTCTATCTTGCTGCTGAGCTCCGTGATGAAACATGAAATGACCAACATAATAACCAATTGAAACCTCTGTTCTTTCTTCTTTTGTAAAACCACAGAACAACACTTTATATTTTTAAAATATAAACTTATTTCAGTTGTCTCAAATGGTCGTCACAAGAGTCTGTATTTCGCATACATGCTTATTCTTTGCAGCCTCGCTTCCTGGTCTGAAGTAGGTCTGTTCACTTCTGTGATCAAACTCCAACATCCTTCGACTGACTAAACTTCCCGACCTTCTAACCTCAGTTTCGTTACGTCATCATTCAAAAAAGTACACATTTCTAACGTGTGATCTTTCCACACCTGCATGCCAAAGGTTATTTTTTTATATTTAACCTAATTTATGTAAACATCTTCAGCTAAAACCCATTGCTACTCTTTATTCAATAAACAATAAATAACTCCCAGTATAAACTATTTTAAGAATATCATTGAATAGATAGATAAATAGATAGATAGGCAGATAGATCGATAATAACTAATTAACTTTTAACAATTGTATTATCTAACAGCCCAATCTGGGGATGGGGCATCCTATCGAATGACATTCACTCGCTATCTTACATATTCCAACCGAGAGAGATTTTGTTTAAAGATTCTAACCGTTCTTTTAAGTGGACTGATTTGAATCTTTCTTGAACTTGGATCACCAAGTATATTTTGCCAAGTACTTTTGCAATTCTTTTCCATGAGTCGAGTTGCTCCTATAATTAGTGGAATGATGGTGATGTTCATAATATCCTCCTTTTTTCATGTCGTGCATAAGACCTTGGTATTTCGTTATCTTTTCCCTTTCGTTATCTTTTCCCTCTGTGTATGCGTATGCGTATGTACATGCGTACTCACAATGTACGCACACATACGTGTGCTCGCCGCGCGTGTGTGCTCGCAGGGTGTGTACGCTGCGAGAGTACCTTATATCATATTGTTGTAGGGTTTGCAGCCAACAACGCTACTCGACTACTCGTAATAACATAACCCTTTAGTACTGCTGTACTGAACAGTAAGTGATATCTGCGCCAGACTTCCTTTAGGCCTCTTCAAGTTTCATAAAAAGAGAGAGAGAGAGGGAGGGGGGAAGGAAAGAGTGTGTGTGTGTGTGTGTGTGTGTGTGAGAGAGAGAGAGAGAGAGAGAGAGAGAGAGAGGGAGAGAGAGAGAACATATAAACTTCACCATCTTCTTAGCGGACACTTGTTATATTTAATGCCTTTTCAATGTTTTTTTTTTTTTTTTTATCCCTGTCTTGTTTTTCAATTTGTGGATTTTCATGCTAATACTGTGTTGTATTAAGATTATAAATCCTCATGATTGACTTGTAATGTAAGTTTATATATATATATATATATATATATATATATATATATATATATATATATATATATATATATATATATATATATACGCAAATAAACACAACTTTTTACTTCAAAGAAATCCAGCTGTATATATTTTGTCTCGCCATGTATATATATATATATATATATATATATATACAATCAAATGAATGCAATTTTGTCTGTGTGTGTGTGCGTGAGTTCATTCCTTATAGACTCCGAAACGGCTGAACAGATTTTCTTTAAAATTTATTTAACTTTCGTTAACTGCAAAGAATTTCATAAGACTTGAAAATTTACGTGTTTTTTTAATTTTAATTTTTATATTAAAAAAAAAATGTAATTTATTTTTCATAATTTTTTTTTTTGCATGACGTAGTCTCTAAGTTCCAACCCTGCACGTAGATTTCTTAACGGTTTTTTTTTCGTTAACTGGAAAGAAGTTTACATAAAATAATTTTATAAAAGAAACAGTAGGTTCTCTAGAATGCAATGTAGAATAACATATTTTGGACTAAGTTACTGCGTGGGGTCATGTGAAGCTTTCTCCCGGGCGATTTCACAGATTTCGATGACAAAAAAAAAAAAAAAAATCTAGCAGTGTGAAATATTTATTGATCATCATTCAATCCCGGGCAACATCGAGTCTCCCTGCTATATATATATATATATATATATATATATATATATATATATATATATATATATATATATGACTTTCACTACACCGATGAAGACTGAAGGATCGGTCAAAAATATGTACTTATAAAAAAAGTTTTTTAAATTTTTTTTCATAATATTATTTTGTATTCCTGCACGTCACCAATTGAAAACGAATAAAGAAAAGTTATAAGCTTTTATACTGTTCGTATTCTTTTTTTTATTCATTCATTCATATATATATATATATATATATATATATATATATATATATATATATATATATATATATATATATATATATTAGGGTTATAAAAAATTCTTGCGGGATTTTTAATTTTGATTTCAAATGATGTATTATAAAAAAAGTCTTAGTTATAATACCTATACTTTATGTAACATTTTAAGTAACGTTTTTCCGCCTATCTAATCGTTTAAATTACAATCATTTTAAAACAATTATGTCTTCTTTTCAAAACGTTGAATACAAGATGGAAAAAGCAAACCAAATTCGTACAATTTTCTCATTTCAATTCAAGGTAGGCCGAAAAGTTGCTGAAACAGCTCGCGATATAAACAAAGCGTTTAGCCCTGAAACCACTACTGAACGCACAGTCCAATGGTGGTTAAAGAAATTTCGTGGCAGCGACGGCAGTCTTGAAGATGATGAGTGTATTGGTCGACCATCGAATTTTGACAACGATCAATTAAGAGCCTTAGTCTAATCCACGCAAACTGTTTGAGAACTTCTGAATAAAACGTAACGTATACGACGATTTCCAACCACTTACATAGATTAGAAAAAAAAAAAACTTGATAAATGAGTGCCTCACGGATTGAATGACAACTAAAAGAAACGTCTTTTACGCAACAATAATGACCCGTTTCTTGAATAGATTGTAACTTGAGATGAGAAAGGGGTCCTTTACAACAACCGACGACACTTAGTGGTTAAACGTCAACAAAGCTCTCCGATACTTCCCGAAGCTCGAATTTCACCAAAAGAAGGTCATGTTGACTGGTTGATGGTTGCGACCGGTCTCATCCATTAAAGTGTTTTGAATACAGGCGAAACAATTACGGCGGAGAACTACTATCAAGAAATGGATGAAATGCTTCAGAAACTTTGACGACGACGACGACGACGACGACGACGACAACGACGACGACGACGACGACAACGACGACGACGACAGAAAAGGCCCAATTCACCTCGACGACAATGCCCGACCGAACGTTGCTAATCCGACCCTGCAAAAGTTTAACGTATTGGGCTAGAAAACTGACTCATCCGCCATACTCTCCAGACTTCTCACCTACAGACTACAACTTTTTCAAGGATCTCGACAACTTTCTGCGTGAGAAATAATTAAAAAATCTGAGCGATATCAAAAACACCTTTAACGACTTCATCAACACCAAAACGCAAGATTTTTACATTACTGACACAAATACACTTGTTTTGCGTTGGCAAAAGTGTGTTGATTCTGATGGTGCTTATTTCGATCAAAAAATTTTAGTTTGAGCCGAGATATGTTCATCTGAATTTAAAAGTTCCAAACCACAATAACTTTCTTATGAATCTGATATATATATATATATATATATATATATATATATATATATATATATATATATATATATATATATATATATATATATATATATATATATATATATATATATATATATATATATATATATATATACTTTTATTGTTTCCTCATAAATATTCCAAGGAGTAATGTTTTCCCAGTCATATAGCAGGATAGACAATAATATAATATAAAAAGTACAATACCAAATATACTACATTTGTCTAATGCTCAATGATATTCAGAGCATATACATGTATTTTTAAAGTTCACAATTTTTGAAACCGAATGTTCGTTTATTTTCTCATAAGGGTATATGTTACACATCTGTTTAGTTAACAATTTTCAATAAACAGTAAAAATATGTCATCAATGTATTTTTGAATGTAGCAAAGTCTTCAGACAATTCTATATAGAAAAACATATTCAAACACAATCCTTACATGTCATAAACAGTCAAAATCATTCCTCTGATGTCGGGGGTGTATTTCTCGTTTATTTATTTTCCCCTACATTCGTACTTTCGTATTTATAATTATTCTTTTTATTCATTTTTTAATATGATGTGTCTCTTTAAATGTATTTTCTCTTTTTATTAATTACTAGCATGGGTGCCCGGCGTTGCCCGGGTGTTTGGAGTTGTATGCTGATAAAAAAAAAACGTCTTTTTTTTTAACTTTGTCCCCTATTATGACCCCTTAACATTTATTGTTTGGGGCTCAAATCCAGTTATTAAGTTAGATCCATGTCCACGGAACCTATATATAAAATTTCACGTGTTTAGACCCCAAATTATAGGAGGAGTTTGGTAGAGTTCTCAAAGGTCAAATCGTAGAACTTTGACCTCTTAATCGGAGGTGAATGCTGTGCATAAAAAGCAAAAAAACAAAAAAAATGGTTAATTTTTTTAAACTTTGACCCCTATTATGACCCATTAAAATTTATTGTTTCGGGCTCAAATCATTTATTAAGTTAGATCCAGGTTCAAGGAACCTAAATCTAAAATTTCAAGTGTCTAGACCCAAAATTGTCGGAGGAGTTTGGTAGAGTTCTTAAAGGTCAAATCGTTGAAATTTGACCCCTTAACAGCCAAATTTCTGGCTGACACCCGTCACATCGATTTTCCCAAATCTCAGTACCCAGTATTTCAAATTTCGAGTCTATAGACTAAAAATTGACAGAGTTATTGCGTAGGGAAATGTACACAGACAGACACACAGACAGACAGACAGACAGACAGACAGACACGTTCACTTTTATAGATATATAGATAGATTATATATTATTTTCAATTTAAATTATTTTTTTAAAAACTATCATTAGAATGTTTTGCTTATTTGCCAATACTGAAACAATCTACTTTCGTATTTATAATAATTTATTTTATTAATTTTATTTAATTTACCTCTGAAAATTTATTTTCACCATTTATTTGTTATTGTATATTATTATCAATTTAAATTGCTCCGTCTGTATTAAAACTAAAATGCATTTGTTTATCTGTCTACGAGTAAACATTTCGTTTTATTGTATATACGCTAGTTATTTAATCCAGGAGCGCTCACTATAATTTACTTTTCCTAATATATTTTTTGCTTAGTTATTTCTCATATATAAACATTTGCTGGATAATTTGTGGATTGTTCTTGTGTTACTAAAATTGTTTAATCCAACCTTATACATTTAGCATGTCTCATTATTTGCTTCGGTTTTAGTTTGTTGATACTTCAAGAGTTTCAGCATTTGATTTATATTTTCATTCGTTTATATATCTTCTACTTTTTTTTTTTTTTTAAATTTTTTTATTACATTTTCACCCCAAACAAGGCAAATTGCCACTTTGGTGTAGGGGGCTACTATCAGGGGCAACAACTACTGGGGTACTATGTAGGGATTTGGGAAGCAAGGTGTCGGTTCACGTTACACTTGAACTTCTGCACGTCAGTACTGTTGGGGAAGCAGGGACCTTGAATGGAATTCCAGAGTCTTGCGGTTCTGGGGAAGAAACTATTGGAGTAAAAAGATCTTTTACATCTAGGGACCTCTACAGTGTGGAGGTGGGATCTAGTAGCCTGTCGGGTTTGTCGAGGGTGCTCGCGTATGCGAAATAACAGGATTTATTCTTATACAGGCATCTATGCGCTTATTTAATAAATCTTCCTTAGATGTAAATATGCGATATGATTCAAGGATACAACGGTTACATCTTTTCAATTTTTTTAGTTTATACCTTCTAGCCCTCCCTACTATGGACCATTTTAATTTATGTTCAGTTTTATTCATTCACTTTTGTTGTTTATCTTTTATTTTTTCTGATTCTATTATTCATTCCGTAATGACTACTATTATTGTTATTGTTGTCAATCTCATTGTTATTGGTGTTTGGTTCATTACCTACCTGTAACTTGAAGGATGTTGGGTGGTTACAGAATCTATTTCTGAATTGGCATTTGTCGCTCCCAAGTATACCTTACTATTGTTTTCAGTTATGACCTCGCATTTATAGAAAATATCTTAAATTAGGTATTTCCCTTCAAGTGGACATTCATCTGGGTTTCTGCAATTGCAGCTATTTTCACTATATTCTTCGCGGGTTTCCTTGTCCTTATCTTTCCTAATTTTGTTCAATTTTGCATTGCTAAAACATATTATAGTTTTGATTTAGTTAGATTAAGTTGAGAAGAAAAATGTCACTGTATTTTTATTATTTTGTTTAGGTTACATTCTGGGGGAAGTGTTTATCGATATATATATATATATATATATATATATATATATATATATATATACTGGCGAGAGGCGTAAAATATGCTTAAATATATTTTAATTCATGCAGATTTTGTATTTATATTACAGAACTAATTCTCCATTGATTATTATATTGTACCTAATATATATTAGTTATTTCAAAAGTTAAAAAAAATGACTTGGGTGTCATCAGTTAGAATTGAAACCAAAACTTTTAGCGCCGCAGCTGCGTTTCCTACCGATGTAGCTATCGCGAAGTAAGAAGAAAAACATTAATATTAAATAACTTAATAAAATGACTTGAATTTGGGCATGCAGAGAAAGAAGTTTCACTATGTCGGCAAGTTTCACATGAACAGATTGCATTTAAACTTGCCGGTATATGTCTGTATGCATTATCCATCCATCCAAACAAAGATTTTAGTCGTTATAAACCATCCATGGTGTATTATTACTATTTCATGTTAATTTCAGTATTATGGTTATGTGACCAGGAGTGTAAGTGTTTATCGGTCAAATATGTACACACAGACACACACACAAACATACATATACCGTTTTATATACATATATTTATATAAGGTCGGTGCAAACGATTTACTAATTTAAAGTTTCATCTTGAAAATGAAAAACTGTTTTTGAAAATCTTCATTCATAACAATAACGACCATTGTTCTCTCTAATTTGATTCTATCTGCCAAATGCCTCGCTTATAAAAGTTTTTAGATTTTCACGTGAAATATGAATCTAACTTTTGTTCAACCTCATCCAGTGATGTTAACCTACGGCCATTTAAATGG
The DNA here is from genome assembly GCF_053919585.1 of Euprymna scolopes. Taxonomy (NCBI): domain Eukaryota; kingdom Metazoa; phylum Mollusca; class Cephalopoda; order Sepiida; family Sepiolidae; genus Euprymna; species Euprymna scolopes. Next base: position 123,483,218 of record NC_136496.1, on the reverse strand, counting down.
TTTTGTAATGATAATCTGAGGGAACTAAGTTAAAAGAAAATGCTGAATCAGACACGATTTCTCAACCAAATTTTCCTTGGAGAGTGACTACCTTTCTAGTGAAGAAGTCGTTTTCGGGTCAACATGGACGAGAAGATTTTAGAAAAATATAAATAATTTCTGAAATAAAAAAAAGTTATAAACTAATTTTTCCGAATCCGATATTCCTAAACGTTCCGATTTCGACCAATCATCATTATACTAATATCTCTCTCAGTCTATCTTACTATCTCACTCTCTTTCCCCCCTCTCTCTCTCTCTGTCAGTAGTTTTTATTCCAAAGCCAAAAATATTTTTTCATAGTATTTATTTACAGCGTGTTTCATTGAATGGCGTAGGAACATCAAACAACTCATCAGAGACATTTTCCTTAGAAAAACCAAAACCGTTCTACAGATTATTTTTTGTTTAATAAAAAGATGAATGGTGAAAATGAATGGAAATTGTTAAAAGTCATATGATTGATAAAAAACACCCTTACTCATTCAAGATAAAATTGAGATGTTACAGGAGAGAAGCCAGGGTAGTTTTTAGTTGTACGAGAATGTTTTAAGGCACGATGTTTAATCTTCTATAATGATTTTGGATTTTTGTTTCATTTAACCCATAATAATTATTGTCAAAAAAAAAAGGATCATTTCGGTGGAAGTTGCAAGTTGTTATTGGTTAACAGCAGTTTCCATATATTTATAACGGGATTTGTTTGTATTGTTTGTATGTATAAGTTCTAACTCACATATTATGGCGTACGTTATATTCGTGTTTACATTACAAAAAAAAAAGAAATAAAAGATATAATAACTTGTTAAATATTTTTTAATTTTTGATTATGATGAACATTAGTAAAAGTCGTTATACTTTATATCATTTATCTATCTCGTTTAAAGTATTAACATTATGTTGGCATTTCATATGTAATATTTAATAGTTATAAATCAAGTTTTAATCTAGAAAATAAAAAAAACATGATAAAATACAATAAAAAAAATCCTCGTTTTTTGTTCAATTTTAGATTCAATTGATCCTTTATTATGAATAAGTTAAAAATTAGTCACAATTATAACAGCAATAAAAGAGAAAAAAAGCTTCATAAGTAGAAAACATTTATTCATTGTGATAGATGTGCCGTGAAAATTGAAACCGCTCAAAAGTAAAAAATTAAAAGAATCCAATAAAAATAAAATAAAAAAGTAAAAACTCCAATAAAAATTAAAATTAAAAATTAAAAAAAAATTAACATAAAAAATTTCAATGAAAAATTTAAAATTAAAATTAGAATTAAAAATAAGACTTAAAAAAATTAGAATTAAAAATTAAAATAAAAGCTAAAACAGAAATTCAAACAAAAAATGAAAAAAAAATAATTAAAAGAAAAAATTGAAAGAAAAAAGATAAAATAATAACTTTCAATGCAAAATTAAAAAAGTAAAATTAAAAAATAAAATATAAAACTGAAAAAATAAAAATAAAAACTAAAACAAAAAATCCAAACAAAAAATTCAAGAAAATAATTAAAAGAAAAAATTAGAAGAAAAAATTGAAAGAAAAATAAAACAACTGAACGATTTATAAAAATCGGTTAGGAATCGGAAAAATTTACCGATGCCAAAATCGATTCTTTAATTGTTTTTTTTGTTTTTTTTAGTTTTTTTTAGTTTTATTTAGGTTACCATCGTTGTTACTAATGAAAACTATTCATTTAATGATTTATTGATTTTAAAAAGTAAAATCTATAGATCACCACCAAAAGTATCCTGTACCTCTATAAGACCACCATTTACCCATGTATGGAGTATTGTTGTCATATTTGGGCTGGTGCATCTGCTACTAGTCCTACACTCCTAGACAAGGTTAAAAAGAGAGGCGCCAACCTGATAGGTCCTGAACTGTCATCTAAGCTTCAGCCTCTGTCCCATCGACGAAATGTTGCATCCCTTTGCCTGTTCTACAAGTATTTTAACACTTAACGCTCCGACGAACTGCAAGCACTTGTTCCCCATCAAATACCCCCGACAAACCCGATAAGCAGCAAACTCCCACCCCTTCACAGTTGAGATTCCTAGTAGTTTCTTCCCCAGAACCGCTAGACTTTGGAATTCCCTTCCGGGTTTCTGCTTCCCCAACTGTACTGACATGCACAAGTTCAAGTGTAACGTGAACCGACATCTTGCTGCCCAACTCCCTCATAGTACCCCTGTAGATTACGTCCCTGATATTAGCCCCTTACACCAAAGTGGCAATGTGCTTTGTTTGGGGTGAAAATGTAATAAAAATGTATATTTTTACATGGGTTTTTACAATAACACTCCAATCTCTGGTCCCCCCTCGCCAATCTTTCACGAAAAGCACCCGTCTAGCTGAATCCACTGTGAAAAATTTTCCCCACTCTATATCTGTGCCTAAATCAAAACGTGTATTCCATGAACAAAGCTTCTTTCTTAGAACTGCACGCCTGTGGAACTTTGTTCCGTCTGCCTGCTTCCCTCCGGACTACAACTTGGATGTCTTCAAGTCCAATGTTAACAAATTCCTAATGAACCGCCCCCTTAAGTAAACACTTCATCAAATCTCCACACTAACGTAATGTACTTGCAATAACCCTTATCCCTCAGTGGCTTCCGGGCCTTGATAAGTGGTGATCACTGTGTAAAAAAAAAAAATAACACAAAAATTAAAAAAAAACGAAAGAAAAAAAACATGCAACTAAATATTTTAAAATTTTAAAGGAATGGAATCGATCATTTTATTAGAATTGGAAATTGAGAACAGAATTAGTAATTGTATTGGAATTGGGTAAATATTTGAATCGCCCCATCACTAATCTCCAGCGATGTTCAGTCATGCTTGCGATATCGTCTGCACAAATCTCATTTGATTTCAATTCTGTGTACCAAGAAATAATTAAAAACTTAAAATTAACTCTTCTATTTAGCAAATGAAGCTAACAATATTGTTCTTCCGTTACTAAACTTTTAGAAAAAAAAAGTGTCAGATATTTATCGGATTAAATTCTATTGTATAATTTAGCTGGTTGAGTATAATCAGAAATAGAACCGATGTTATTTAACTGAGGTCAACTTGATGATCCCGAGTTGAAAATTCGTTAGGCCGTGAGAACGTCCTAAAAACAGATATGTCATATGGCTCAAAGAGGAGGGCTAATAGGAAAACACCCGTTTGCAAGCACGCGATGCCTTCGGACGCTTAATGACATAAGCTGATAAGTTGTACATAATTAGTGATTTTGATCTATCTTTCTCTCTTTGTGGGATCCCCCTACGCTCGACAACAAACGTCAACCTTAACGCTGTTTCCGTGGCCTTCTCTTTTTTCGTCGTCTCTTTCATTTTCTCTTTGGGTCCTGTTATCGTCTCTCACATTAGTGTCATCTTGATATCATCCAAGTGACAACTTACGTTCAACTGTCCCAAACTGCAATTTGTCCTCAACTGTCGAAAACGTAATACTGTCCGTAAATTGTCGCAAACCTCATCGCCACTCCTAAAATATCGTCTGTCAATAAACTGTAAATATATTGATCCCTATTGCCCCGTCCTTTGTCACAATCACTGACACATCTTGGTTAACAATCCTATTTTAGCTTCCTTTGTGAGCCTCAGTAAACAACTTTCTCTCCATTGTTTTTCTAAGCTCACTCCCGGATCGACTTATTTCCTCTTTTTGTTATAGTTTTTACCATTTATTTTTCAACTCCTAACACTTAGAAGCGAGGGGTGAACATCGATAGTATCACATTTCTTTCTCTCTATTGCTTCCCAAACATTGGTCAATGAGCTAGAACGAATAACACGTAGAATTAAAGAGTATAGAGTTTGTGTTAACGTGATTATGATGTATATAATAAATAGCAGATTAAATAGCAAATAAAACATTTATTCATTGATAACTTGAAAATATATAAATTATAGTATAAAACCCCAACAATATAGTAATATAGATTCAGATGTTATGGTTTAGTTCGAGCATACAATAAAAGCATTCATTAGTTGAATGACTTTTGGGAAAGACTTAATAAAGCATACATTATGAAAGAGAGAGAGAGAGAGAGAGGGAGAGAGAGATAGAGAGAGAAGGAGAGAGAGAGAAAGAAAGAGAGAGAGAGAGAGAGAGAGGCGAGAATAAATAAAAACGACAAAGAGAAAAAGAATAAGTAACACAGAAGAGTGAAAGATAAAAAAGAAAGTGAGAAAGAGAAAGAGAAAGAATAAGTAAGACTACAAGAAGGAGAGAGAATCAGAAAGAAAAGACGAAAGAGAAGTCGAATAATAATAAATAAGAGAAAGATCTCTCTTATATAGAAATATAAGAGAGATCTTTCTCTTATTTATTATTAGTCTGTTGTCCGTTCCAATTTTTTCTCGGAAACTACAGAGTCAATCTGGCTGTAATTTTGTATAGACCTTTGTTTTGATTATGTACAGCGAACTAAATGTTATGATATGTGTTCAATGCAGAGTTAGCTATGAATCACGATTAAAGAGATTATTTACTACGTTCTCACATTTATTCTTTTTTTTCGTAAACTACTTGGCCGATCTAGCTGAAATTTTGTATGGAGCTTTGTTATGATATAGTCAATTAAACTAAGCAAAAATCCGTTAGACGATTAATATGAATTAGTGAATTAAAGTGAATATAAATATAAATATTTATATAGTAACCTTAACCAGATAAAAAAAGCGCAACAAAACCAAAATAAAAAAACAAAATTTAAGACTGTTTTACATGAATTTATTGTACGACAGGATGCTCAAATCACGAATATTAAATATTTAATATATTTTATTTCAGTATCATGTGGAACAATAAATTCATGTAAATATAATTTACAGTCTTAATTGTGTTATATATATATATATATATATATATATATATATATATATATATATATATATATATATATGTGTGTGTGTGTGTGTGTGTGTGGAGAGAGAGAGATACACACGCACACACGCACATATATTTATATATATATAGCAAGTTATGAAAATATATATGGCAATTAAGCTACAGAATATTCCGCGTTTCATTCTCGTGAGAATTCGTCAGAATAAAGAATTTTCACGAGATTGAGACGCGGAATATTCTATGTAGCTTAATTGCCATATATATATTTTCATAACTTACTAACTATGTATCGAATACTGAAAAATTTACGCATAAAATTATATCTTCGAATATTAATTTATGTGATTAAATAAAGTAATCATTATAAACAAGCGGTTAGAGCACTGTAAAAGTGGTTGACAAATGTTTATTTAAATAGACATTTGGCGAGATAATTTACGGACGCCGCTCCTGTGGGTCGAGTGGTCAAACTGCTGACTGTCAACGCTATAGTTCTAGGTTCAATCCTTGGTTTGGGAGAGGTGATAGTCTAGCGGCACTGATGAGTTGTGATATAACGAAACAGGACTTTTCATAACTTACTACCTAGCTCTACCTATGTATCGAGCACTGTTAAAATAAATACTGAAAAATTTACGCATAAATTAGATCTTTTTAAATTAATTTGTGCGATTAAATAAAGTAATCATATATATATATATATATATATATATATGAATTTTAAAATGGCTACAATCCGACGTTATGATGTCATATGACGTCATATATATATATATATATATATATATATATATATATATATATGATACTTTATTTAATCACATGAATGAATATACGAAAGTATAAATTTATTCGTAAACTTTAAGTATTTACTTCAACAGTGCTCAATACGTAGGTACAGCTAGGTAGTAAATTTGCCATATATATTTTATAACTTACTATATATATATATATATATATATATATATATATATGTATATATATATACATATATATACACAGATATATATATATATGTATATATATATACATATACAGATATATATATATATGTATATATATACAGAGAGAGAGAGAGAAAGAGAGAGAGAGAGAGGGGGGAGAGAGAGCGAGTGGGGGAATTAAAAGGAATCAAAGGGCAAATAAGTCAGAAAAGAAAGGGGCGAGAGAATAAGTAAAAAAGAAGAGAGGGAGAGGGAGTAAAAGAGACAGAGCATGTGATACAAATGTATACGTTCGTACATATCAATAGAAAATATTATTCTGGTAGTTTACCAGAAATATTGTCGGAAGAAATGTTTGACGATCACTTTCGATAATTGGCGCCCTAGATACAACAGAGACCATCCCTAAGGTTTTCAAGTGCACAAAACCTTGCTTACTCATTACAACGGTAAGAAACGACCATCCTAGACTTCTTTAATTCTCTTCAATTCTAATAATAAAATCGAACAGCCAATTCCGACCAATCAGCGACCGGTAAAATCGTCTCATATTTGTTCGTCATCGTTGAAGAAATAAACAGGCTTTTATTAGATTGCCAATAAAAGTTATGCAGTCTTCCTTCGCGTTCTATAATCACGTGTAGCAACCTATTTTCAAACGTTTAATGAGAAAAACAGCTCACCTAAAATTTAGTTCTTTAGCCCTGAAAGTTTGTTTGATTCGTGTAAATAGCCACAATCTTAGAAATATCGGTAAATCGCTAGCATTCGAATATTCTCTTGAAAGTTTTTTTTTGTTGGCCTCATTAAAATTATTTAGAACAACACACACACACACACACACAGAGAGAGAGAGAGAGAGAGAGAGAGAGAGAGAGAGAGAGAGAGAGAGAGAGAGAGAGAGAGAGAGAGATGTATAATAAAATTAAAAAAATAGGAGTAAAGTTTCATGGGAATTTTATTAAATCATCAGGTCAATAAGGATTATAGATAATAAGAATTAGGGAACACTACTCTTTAGGCTATGGCATTTCCTAGCTAAATGCTTCTCATCAGAAGAGAAGAAAAGTCGGCATTGTACAAAAGCGAGAGTAAGAACAGCACACAGACTAAAACAACATTTAGATAATCAATGAAAAAATATGGGGGAGGGGTGATAAAGAGGAGACGAGCACGGAAAAAGAATTGAAAAAAAATTGAAGACTGAGTAAGGAAATAATCAAGAACAAAGAACAAGGAACTAGAAATATATGTTCATATACTAAATAGAAGATCAACAAATATATTTAAAGAAACAATAAAAATAAATAAAGAAAGGAAAATAGAAAAATCGAAAATTAAAGTAAAAAATAAAAACATAAAAAATTAATTAAAAAAAAACCCAGACAGTTTATGAGTAAACCATCTCAAGCCAGTGCAGGGCTAATTCGGTGAGATGAGAGTGCTCTAAAAATACGAATAAAATAACTTGAAAGTTAATATCCGGTGAATTCAAAAGTAGAACATGTGAAGCATGCATGGCCCCCCGTGAGTGCACAGTGAACGAGGTATAAATATATGACTAAGTTCAGCATTTGCCCCCCTCTTCCTATTTAGTCTCAAAGGTCTTCAAGGGACGTCAAATCCTGGTAAAAATGAACAAAAGGTGCAGTTTTATGCCATAACATATGTAAATTTGAGTTCTGCACCATGCCAAAAAAAAAAAAGAAAAAGAAATGACTAAGTTCATCATTTGTCCCCCCCCCATTTATACCCAAAAGTCCCCAAGGCCTTAGCATATTTAAATTTGAGCTCAGCACCATGCAAAACTGCTAAATAGACATACAAAGAAAATTTTGGACAAATATGATAAAATAGTCCCAAAACAGAGCTCCTGGTTGCACATCTAAGAGTTATCGCGAAGTATAGACAAACAAAATTATATAGTAAGTTACAACTTTTCAGAAAGTTTTATAAAAATCCAAGGCATGTGTCAATTTGAATCATTTTAACCCGAAAGGCACCCCTACGGGGAGGGGGGGCAATCGGAGTTTTCCCGGAAAACCGTTCTGTTACTTTTTTACTTATATCATGTTTAATGTTTGTACAAAATTTAAAAAAAAATTCCAAGGCGTACTTATTGAGAAAAGTGCGGACAGACAAACGGATGAATGGACAAGGGTGAATTTACAGGTTCACCCTTCTTTTTGTTGGGGTCGAATAACCCCAAAGATATTCTCATGTCTGTAAACGATCTGAAAAGATTTTGAAGAAGAAAAATCGTGAATCTGTATAAATTGTATATTCATGCATATTAAGCAGTTTTCTTTAGTAATAATCCAAAGAATAGAGCACGATACAGATGTTGAAATATTATATTCAATAAAAAGGAACTATGAATTCCAAAGAGAGAAATAATATTTATTATAATCTCGAGAATGAAATATTCAAGATGAAAATTATAGATAACCCCAAATGTTTACTAAAAATGAGGTTTACAAAAAAGGTATATAAATGAAGCAGTTAAAAAATGAATAGTAATCAAACTGGCTTAAAAATAAAAGAGAAAATAAACGAGACGAAAAAATAAAAAATAGAAAAATGAAAACTCCTGATAAGTTTGTTTTATTATTTAAAAATCCTGATAAGTTTGTTTTATTATCGAAAATTTATTTTTTCACGTTATTTTATGCAACAGAAAAAAATGAAGAATAAGTAATTTAAAAATAAAATTTAAAAATAAAAAATGCAAAAATCAAAAACTAAAAATTAAAATAAAAAATAGAAAGTTAAAAGCTGTTAATGAAACAGAATATATTAAAAAAATTAAATATAAAAAAATTCAAACATAAAAAAACTTAAAAATATAAAAATATTGAAAAATATAAAAAATATATAAATAAAAGGAAAGAAGAGAGAGAAAAAGACGGAGGAAGAAAATGGGTTACAAAAAAAAAAAAAATAAATAAAGGGGATATAAATATAAAATATAATAACTAAGATAAAAATATAAAAAAATGGAATAAAGGTGGTTGGGTGGGTTATCTAAGTGTTCGTAGTAAAAATGGCAGGAAGTTAAAAAAAAAAAATGGAAAATAAGGGAAAAGGGAGAAAGGCAAGAATATGTAAGTTATAAAAATAGAAAAGGAAAGAGAGCAACAAATTATTATGCCTTATCATTTTTATATTATTCTATATTTGCCCCTCTTAACACGGTAGAGAATTTTATATCCTGATAAGTTTGTTTTATTATTGAAAATTTATTTTTTCACTTTATTTTATTACTATATATATATATATATATATATATATATATATATATATATATATATATATATATATATATATATATATATACAAGTGAAAGTGTCTGTCTGTGCGTGTGTCTGTCTGTGTACATTTCCCTCCACAATAACTCTGTCAATTTTCAGTCTACAGACTCAAAGTTTGATATACAGGGTACTGAGATTTGGGAAAATCTTTGTAATCGGTTTTCAGCAACGATTTGACCTTTGAGAACATTATCAAACTCCTCCGACAATTTTGGACAATTTTGGGCATAAACAATTAAAATTTTAGATATAGGTTCATTGGACATGGATCTAACTTAATAACTAGGTTTGAACCCAAAGCAATAAATGTTAAGGGATCATAACAGGGGTCACAGTTAAAACAATTGACCTCTGCGGTCTCTACCAAATTACTCAGACAATTTCTGCTCGAAACATTTGAAATTTTACATAAAGGGTACTCAAAGATAGGGTAAGCTTTTTAATCGGTTTAGGTCGAAAATTTGAGCTACCAATATATAAATGTGTGTGTGTATGTTTGCATGTCTGCCTATAACTTTCAATTAGGCGACGGATTTTCATAAAATCAGTATCGTTTTGAAGCTCGACCCTTCAGACGACAAATACCGAAAAATTGGCTGAAACAATAATTTCCTCACTCTCAACTGGGCACTTTTCTACAGGGGGTGGGTCGTTTTTTTCGCCCATATTTCGAACGACATCCCCTCTTTTCGATTGTCTAGCCTTAATTTAAACCTACATCACTTCCGTTTTGGCGGTAATCGTAACAGCAAAGACGTCCCGTTTTTTTCACTTTCTTTTCCTCCTTGGCTTCGAGCCTGCCTTCCAACTACTACTTTTTTCTGCTCAACACCCCCCCCAAACACTCGGGCAACGCCGGGCACCCAAACACATAGTATGGTCGTGTAGAAAAAACGGTAGCGAAATGTCTACTTATATATTCATTTCTCACTAATTCTCTCTTTATACAAACCTCAGCAAATCCGGGGTGTATAAAATCCGTTGGTGGTATAAAACTTTAATTCATTTCGGGAAAACTCCTCCGCTTTTCAAAAAGAAAACAAAAATATTCCTCAAAATGGCGGAAGGCACCAGAATAGCAGCAAAAAGCTAGT
>NC_136496.1:123465461-123467961 GCF_053919585.1 Euprymna scolopes | reverse complement strand
GTAGAAATCTAAAGGCAGTTAAATTCTTCTTCTTCTTCTTCTTCTTCTTCTTCTTCATCATCATCATCATCATCATCATCATCATCATCATCATCATCATCATCATCCAGCCAATCGGTGGAATAAATGTCATCATATATTTATAAATCTGTGTCTTCGATTGTCATCTTTCAACCATAAAAGGTAATGTGATTTTGTCTATCGCATTTGTAGGTGAATTTTGTGCAACATCCTTCCAAAGTCTTAACTGTCCCCATCATCACAAGTAATGTATTTCCCGTTTGTGTTAAACAGAACTGTATTTCACGTCTCCCTCCTCAATAATGTCCGGAATCCCCTCGTTCAGTAATGAATTTGCATCTCCAGTGTGTCATCGTTATATGAATGCCCTGTCCCCACTACACAACACCACGAGTCACTTTCCCAACCGACCACAGCATGGTTGTCTGCAATTCTAACTTTTTAAGCCTTTCCCTTCGTATTCAATTGCACTTTAGTAACCTTCTGTCCATTCCACGTATTGTTTCCAATTCTGTCATGGCGCTAATCATCATCCAACTGACAATCTCTTTAATCTTCATCCTTTAGTAGTCCTCCAGCCTTGATAGGCGATTAAACATCCGTAAAACGTTGATTTGCCTGTTATTTGATATTTACATGGACATGATAAGTTCCCTTTAATGTTTATTAATGTAGCGAATTTTTTAAAAAAGAAAGTGCCGCTTTCGTAATTGTAGTTTAGCAAATATTTATACTAAAAGTAAGATCTATCTGAAAGCAATTGATAAAAAGAAGTTATGAAAATCCATAAGCTTTAAGGTATTTTGCAAAGCAACAAAAAACATTATTCTTAATTAATAATGCTAGGATTCGTGTTTTAACCCGCCTTCGCGAAATTATATAAAACAATAAAACATAAAGAATGGAAGAGAAAGAAAAAACGAGGAAGTATTTTAAATATATTGCCGCCTTTTTATATCTTTCTTCCATCTGTTGTCGTCAATTGCTGACATCGTAAAAAGAAATAAAGCTGTTTTGAATTAGTGAATGAATCGTTGAATATTTGTTTTGTAAAACAAAACAAACAAGCAAACAAAAAACAACAATGATAATCAAATGCAGTTGTTTCCAACTACTGTGCCACGACGGAATGATTACTGATGTGCCACTAAGTGATAAATAGCTGGAAGCCATTAAATTTGATTTTGGTTAATAAAAACATTTAATTTCTTCATTAAAATCGTCGGATTTTTGGAATTTAAGCATTTTGCATAAAAATTGGTAAATCAGCATATTTGGTATCGTTTTGGTATCGGAATCCGGTCTGAAATATTCAGCATTGGTTCCAATTCCTGGTAAGTCCGTATATTCCGTAAAATCGTCCCATCACTAATATAAACTATAAAGTTTTTATAGTCTATATTAGTGATGGGACGATTATTCGGAATATATATATATATATATATATATATATATGTATATATATATGTATATATATATATATACATATATATATATGAAATAAAATGGAGGTGGAAGGACCTGAATACTCAACGTTTCGCCCGATTTATGCGGGCTTCTTCAAGAGGGATGGTCATTGACGAGAGAGTCGGAGGATTGGGGCTATATATAATGATGGGGGAGAGCAGCGTGTTTTCCTTATGTAAATTAGATGTCATATATACATGCATATACATTTTATGAGAGAAAATAAATTATAGTAAACTAGTGTGGTGGATTACGTCTAAAAGTTAAAATATCGTAGAGATTAAAAAATTACGTCTGGAAATATAGCGGTGATATATATATATATATATATATATATATATATATATATATATATATATATATATATATATGCAGAAGTTCAAGAGTAATGTGAACCGACATCTTTTCTACTCATCTCCCCTCATAATACCCTCGCAAATTATGTCCATGATAGTATCCCCCTACTTAAAAGTTGCACTGTGCCTTGTTTGGGGTGAAAATTGAATTAAAAAAAAAATACCTATGACAAAGCTAAATATTTTCTACTCAAAAAACCCTTTTCTGAAATAAAATTAAACTAAAAAAGATTATGTGAGGAAGATCTTTATTAACGTAAATCAGTATATGCTGTATTCAATATCTTGTATCGTTATATATATATATATATATATATATATATATATATATATATATATTGCTCTCTCTCCGGTTGGAATTCTTTCTAGAAAATACAATGCGTACTTACACGGGGTACCACTTGAAGGTTGCCAGCATCCTAAGTTAAAATGTTTTTGTGGTACGAATGTAATTCGAACATGACACATCCATGTTGTCAGCCACCTACAGTTGTTCTGGTTAGGTCATAAACGAAAAATGTTCTAACGAAATTCAGAGTCGAATAAGTATTATCAGAAAGAAACGCAAGCGAAATAAAGTTAAGCTCGGGAATCTTTCTACTAAATTACATATTATGTTATAAAAGTGTAAATCTTTAACAAAGCTAAAACTTATC
>NC_136496.1:123437961-123460461 GCF_053919585.1 Euprymna scolopes | reverse complement strand
CTCGCAACATCTCTTCTGTGAGATAGAGGTTGCAGGGAAGAGAAAAGAACATCTCCTACGAGGCTACGAAGTCTATTTTGAACTCTATCAAGGCAGGACAAGTTCTTTCTAGCAGCTACTGCTCAGATGTGACAACAGTACTCCATGCTTGGACGTACCTGGCTCTTATATAGATAAAGAATTGCATCAGCAGTGAGATATCTACTGGATCGATAGGATCCCACCATTTTTCCAGCGGCCTTGGTAACATATTTAATGTACGTGTTCCATTTTAGATCAGGAGTAAAGGTCAAGCCCAGAAGCTTGTCAAAACATGAGACCTCCCTAAGTCGAGAGCCATTCATTTCAATTTATGCCAGATGGGGATAGAATGTTGATAATGTAAAGATAGAAGCTTGGTTTTAGATGCATTAAAAGTAACCAGCCACTCCTTTCCCCATTGTACCATGAGGACACTAGAGGAACGCTATGCAATAAAATTCTGTTTCAAACTTGGAAAAAATGCCACAGAAACGTGTGGAATGCTTCAGACTGCTGTTGGATACTTTTGGCTGATTTGAGCATCAGTTTTTGCGTAGCAGCAGATATTCAGGGAAGTTAGAGAGGATGTGAGGGATGAAAAGGTGTGGGAGGAGTAGGGATAACTTCCTTACACAACGTGGATTGGGCAAATAAAGAATTTCATGGATAAAAACCGTCGTGAGTATTCTAAAGATTTTGCTATGCTGTACAAATACTTTCCGGATTTACAAGGATTGTATTAAGACTTGGTGCTCCACAGATTTTTACCTTGTTGGATTTGTAAACAGTGATCATATTCTTCGCTTTTCGAAACGCTAAACTAATGACTGGAACTGGTATCATTTTACTTTTATTTTCATTTTATTTTTATTTTCATTTATTTTTAAGTTTACTTTAAAGATTTTTTAAACATCTTTCTAATCCCATTTTCCACACATTCAGATTATTTTTTTATCTATTTTTTTAATATATGTATTTCCGTATCCCCATATTTATTGTTTCTATCTCCTTTCCTTCTTTCTCTAATTTCTCTTCTATTTGCCCTATTTTTTCAATCTTCTTTTATTATTGGCTCTTCTTTAATGATCCCCATTATTCCGTAGTTGCCTATATATTTTTTGCCTTACCTACATATATACTATCCTTGCAAGCTTATATGTTATACGTACTTTCAATCAATACTTACCATATTATTCTATTTCTGCATTCTCATTTCATATCTAAATGCCATTAAGCCAGTCTTTCTATATTTGCATTTGGTATAATTCTGACTCTTCTCTTCTTCTGATAAAAAGCATTTAGCTTCGAAATGATATGGACTAAACAGGTTTTTAAAGATTTTCCCTTAATTTCTTCTTATTGTTCTGATGATATAATATAGATATATATAACTTTTATTCCTCATCTTTCATTTAATACTATTGTTTGCTCCTCTTAATAGTGTTGAGCTTTTTTTTATCTTGATAAGGTTGCTAAAAATTTACGCTTCGATATCATAATTTTGTATATATATATATATATATATATATATATATATATATATATATATATATATATATATGTGTGTGTGTGTGTGTGTGTGTGTGTGTGCATGCAGATAAAGAGAAGCTGAAAATAGTTCGACAAAAGTGACTTATTGTAAGTCTACTTTGTTTGGACGTGAAACCGATAGTAGCGATATTGTTCTGATCTTCACACACACACACACACACACACACATATATATATATATATGTATATACATATATATATATATGTATATACATACATACATACTATTGAAATAATATTTTGACGTGATGGAGAGATGAAAAATAGAAGAAACCAAATTATATGTTTACCAACGTTTGATCTTTATTTCACGACTTCCTCGTAAAACAGCAGTACAATATTTGAATATATAATTTTTGCGTTTGTAATGTGAAAAGCGTGTTATTTGCCTATTTCAGAACTAAAAAAGCCGTTAGCATTCAAAGTGTATATTGCGTTAGGGCATAAAGTGGGTAAGATTTTTAAATGTCACACTGCCGTTAGACATTTGAAAAGATATGAAGCAATTTTTGTTGATTTTGGACTGAATATAGCCGTTATAATCGAAATGTTGAATGTGTACTTGAAATGAAACGAGTGTTTACTGTTTTTATTATTTATTGTTTCATTGTATATATTAATTAGCAGAATGATCAGGCTGTAATGAATGGAATAATAATGCATTAAAGGTATTTTTTTTATTCACTTCTGTATTTTTCTGTAGTTCCCGTTCAGTTTCACCAACGTATTTTGATGTTCAAATCCAACCAGATTTATTGTGATTATTTATGCACTAATGGGGAAGCGGGTTGTCTTCAATTTATTGCTACAAAATCTTCAAAACAAAAATCAGAAAGTGCATATCAACTAAATGGCACGACGTACAGAATCTTTTAAAAAGGAATAAACTACATCTTATCATCCCTATCAACAAATAATAGCGACCAAGACGCGGAAGACTGGGGAAGTAGGAGGTTGTATACGCAAGAATATAAATAGATCATACGCACTTAAATCATTCATATCTCCTAGAAGGGAGAAGAACGTCCAATATGAAAACCACGTCAGTCACCCTTCACTGTCGATTCCCTACTCATTGCCTTTAAAGATCTCCAAAACAAAAACAGATAAAATTCTACCAAATCGGTTACATGAAGAATCTGTTCAACAAAGTTCACAAGAAAAGTCGAAAAAAGTCAAAAGTCTCTTTTCCTCCCAAGTATTATTACCCCCATACGTTTTTTCTTTTTGATTTTAAATCATATAACTAAATACTACTTTAAGTAACCTACACAAGAAGCTACTAAACGTAATTTTAGTGACATTAAAAGACCACGACTTAATGCCATAATCACCTTGATACACTGGTTCTCGTTAGTTCACCAAAGTTAAGCAACGTTGAGCCCGGTCTGTACCAGATAGGTGACAGTTTGGGAGTACTAGGCACTGTAGGTAGGAGGAGATCGACTCATCCCTGCAAGTACTGCTAAGAAGGAAGACGAAGAAGAAGAAGAAGAAGAAAAAGAAGAAAAAAACTAACTCTGTCGTCTCCTCTGACGAAGATTTACATGCGACTGGCGGATCGCTTAAGAATATTATATTCCTATGATGCTACTTTTTTCGGAAGAAGCCAGTCGAACACGCCTAGGACGCATACCTCTGTGCTTTTTCTTAACAGAATCGATATGCTGATATAACGAACAAACCAACCAACCTGTTCCGTCTGAGGTATATGTGCGGCATCGTTTAATGCTCGCAAACCAGTACAAGGCTACGATTGTAGTTCCATCCTTTTTAAACTAGACATATCACGCCACAAGTGCATTCCTTCTCCATACACACACTAGTATTTTCTAGCCGTGCCATTATGTGTCAATTTTCATCCCAAACACGGCATGTTGCGATTTAAAACGTGTGGGCTTTCCATTTGAGATCGTATCTAACAGGGGATTGTATGAAGTTAGACATCAAGAAGTCTATTCCGATTATAGGTAACTTCTGCAGATTATTACAGCCAGAGAAACAGGAAGAAGCGAAGGAATTCCAAAGTCTAGTAGTCAGAGGGAATAAGCTATCATAGAAGGCTTTTCAGTACCGAGAGACCTCAATAGTAAATGAGGTGAATTTTGCTACTTGTCTGGTAGGTCGGGAGTATGTACATCGAGAGGGCGCAAGTGATGTGTGTTCATCAGAGCACATTTCTTAGAGTACTTGTAAAACATGCACAGTGATGTGAAATTGCGGTGATGGGACAGAGGTTGGAGCTTGATAGATAGTACTGGACTGGACCTATTACATTTGAGACTCTTTCTTGAATCCTGTCTAAGAGTGCGAGATTAGTAGCAAATGCACCAGCCCAGATGTGTCAACAATACTCCATGCATGAGCGAATAGTGGCTTTGTAGAGATATAGAATGCTCTCTGTTGTAAGTAACTTTCTAGCACGTTAGAGGGAGCCAACCTTCTTTGTAGAAGTCCTGGCAATGTTCTCAATGTATTTGTTCCAATTCATGGTGCATGTGAACGTTAGACCGAGGAGTTTGAAAGATGGTTTCTCAATTAGGATGTAATTTGTCGTGGCAGTTGATGATCAAATAAGTATAAGAATAAGCAAAGTTTAAGGTTTTATAATTCCCGCCTTTTGATCTTGCGCCATGCGAATCCATCCGCATAGTGATGGGCTCGGCATGCTCTATTTATATATGGAAAAGAAGATTCGTCTAGTTAAAATATCAAGTATTTCTCGAACTTCATTATAAGCTGCTGGTACTGACCTTCACCGCAGATTTAAAATGAAAGATATACATCTAATATAATGCTAAGGTTGGTAGAAAAACTGCTGGAACATTCTACCACTTCTCCAAAAACCTTACTCCTGATACAACCTTCTACCTATTTTTTTAATGGGAATCGCTCCAGACAAGATATGAATCCACTTGATATAAGGAGCTTAAACAATATTTTAAGGTCAAAAACTCGCCAACGATAAGTTAGATAGAATATATATTGACCTAGAAAGCAGCAATTCTTCACTCTTTGTCTGAAACATCGCTTATTGAACATAAGGACTAAAAGACAAAATAAGGGACACATGAGTTAGGCTGCTTCCGAAAGTAAAAGCAATATCCATATTTCTATAGAAATCGGGTAGTCCTGCTCTGAAGTACTCCTGTCATATCTGGAAAGGTGCCATACAACTCTTTCTTGCCTTAACAAAATGTACAATCGAGTTTCCAATCTACTTAAGGAAACTTCCTCTATTACTTCCTTTTCCTAGTGTAATGCGGGATTTCCATGAACAGAGTTTTACACAGAACGTCCTACCAGTGGAACGCATTATTAGAAATCTGCTTGCCCACAGACTACAACACGGCAATCTTCATATCCAATGCCAACAAATATTTGTCATAGTCTCTATGAGCAATCAAACTTTGTTTATTGTATTTTCAATATTCTCACAATATTCTTCATCATTAAACCGACAATATCCCTATCGCATAAACTCTTCTCCTCAAGTGGATTTTGGCCTTCATAATTGGTTACTCATTAGTGAAAATACCGAGGTAATGTAATTGTTTTTAATATTTGTTTTCGAGTCAATAGGAAACGAAATTACACACGCACACACAGAGACAAGGTTTTATTTTATATAATAGATAGATAGATAGATAGATAGATAGATAGAGAAGATGTATAGGAAGAGAAAGTGTCTTGGAAGTCAATATACGACTTCCATTACGATGGAATGTTAAGGGAATTTTCTCTTCCTAACGTCATACGGGATTTCCATGAACAGAATTTTATACAGAACTTCCTACCGGTGGAACATATTATCAGAAACCTGCATTAAACCGACAATGCCCCTATAACATAAATCCTTATCCTTGAGTTGATGTTGGTCTAAATGAGCGGTTACTCATTAGTAAAAATACAGAGGTCATGTATACTTTAAACAGTTACATTTGCAATTCAATACGTGTGTAAAGTTAAAACGGACTTCAAATATATACTCGTTCTCTGAAGTAATCATAAATTCACACAGAAGTCATAATGAAACGATTGCCTGTTTTTGTACGACTTAATCCAATCGTCTGCTAACCACATTTCACCGCCTTATCTTAAGACACACGCAATAACACCGCGAAAAAAAAAAGAGAAAAGCTGAACACATATTACACACTTTGAAACCAAATTCAATTTGCGGAAACAAAAAATGCGTGGCGAGGAAGTATAAGCATACACTAGATGGCTTCAATTTTATAATGCATGGGAATAACATGCTTGCTGTTGTAGAGATATTTACCGAAGGAAAGATAAACCAGGGAAAAAATCGGAAATATGTCTATTTTGGAGTTTTGACCACACAGAATTTGATTTTTCCTTGGAAAAAAATAATGGTCCTACGAATACAAGATTTCCTGCTGTTTTTATTACCCACTCAGGATATTCCAAATTTAATGGCTGCCCTGATACTGAACACCTAGGCAATGGTATTATTATGTTCATAATAAGTCTGGGTTTAATTTTTAAGTGGATTAATGTTAGGATTAGATTGGGGTTAGTGGATAACTGGGTGGTCTACTATAAACGACTAGAATCTCTCTCTGTATGGATCATATTAATTGAATTAAAATAATTTGAAAGTTAATGTTTTGCTTTTATTATAATTTAGAATGAACCAACTATTTGAATTTAAAAGACAAATTTTTATTAGAATTGTTTTACTCTGATGTCAAATAATTGAGATGTCCTCTCGATATAGAGAGAACTGCAACGGCATTTAAATGAATAATATAAGTATTATGGCGGAGGACGTTAGAAATTGAATAATTTACAAGTTAACGTTTTGCATTTAAATATATTTCAGGGTGCACTATCTATTAGAATTTACAAAACTTTTATAGATTAGTCACTATGGTTTTCTCTTCTTGTCCTTTTAAGTGTTGTGTAGATTGACAAAAATGCAATGGTGTAAATATACACTAGGCGGTTACATGTTTATGCTACATGTTTACGATGCATATGAAAAACAGAGGTAGAAATATTTAATTAAAAAAAGGGGATATAACCCAAGATATGGGAAATATTTTGATCTGTTACTTGAACCACCTGGAATTCGAATTGTCATTTGAAAGAAAGTTAATGTGTCTTTAAACAGGAGGTCTATCTAAGCGCAAGATACTTAAGAAGTATTATCGCTAACTAGATATACGGTCCAATAGACAGTGGATTTTTGATGTCCATAGATTGGAAGCAGATTAGTATTTTCAAGTGGATGCAGGTTAGCTATTATCTCAAGTGTATTTATGGCGTGATCCGATACTATATACATACATATATATATATATATATATATATATATATATATATATATATATATATATATATATATAGCCAGCCAGCTGAGCTTATGTACTTCTCCAAGCAAAATGAACACCTGGAATGCTTAGCTATTAGACTTATATTTTTATTGAGTCGGACTAAGATTTCTCATCTCTAATCAAAAAGAGGGAAACGAGCATCATTGTAATGTCCAAATGAATAAAACATTTAATTCTTATTTCAAATGAGAATTGAGATTTTATTTGAAAAGTAAATTCCTCTGTTGCAACATTTACTGAGACCAAATTGACGTTGCAACTGGACATAAAAGAAATGGGAAATTATTCCACTTTTATGACAACTAAACTTATGTTGGGTTACTCATGATCGCATTATCTTTAATGATCTTCAACAATTTCAAGTTTCGTTTATTAATTCTTCTAGCAAACTTAGCCAATCCTAGGACTTTACGGATTTGGCAAACAATTGATAAAACCTTATGTCCTTAGTAATCTCCCCGCATTCCTAGAGATTTCGTCAAACTCTCGCAAAAACTGACAATTACGAATCCACCATCTTCACTCCTACTTATTCCTGAATCTCTCCAAACATTTCCATTGGCCAGATTTACGCAAACGAAAAGTCAGTCAAACCCCCATAACACTTAATATTGCCTAATCGGATTTTGACGATGTTCTTTTATTGCTTAACCGTAATCATGCAAGTTTTTTTGTCGTCCCGGAGATGATTCGTCAGTTCAATTCGAGCTCTGAAGAATCCTCCGCATGTAGGGCGTTTGTATGATGATTCTGTAACGATATGTTCCGACGTTTTGGATAGCACGTTTCCTTTTGTGTTCTTCAACGCGTGCAGATTCAACCTCTTTGTGGTTTACAGGTTTCAACCTCTTTGTAGTTTACAGGTTTCAACCTCTTTGTAGTTTACAGGTTTCAACCTCTTTGTGGTTTACAGGTTTCAACCTCTTTGTGGTTTACAGGTTTCAACCTCTTTGTGGTTTACAGGTTTCAACCTCTTTGTGGTTTACAGGTTTCAACCTCTTTGTAGTTTACAGGTTTCAACCTCTTTGTAGTTTACAGGTTTCAACCTCTTTGTAGTTTACAGGTTTCAACCTCTTTGTAGTTTACAGGTTTCAACCTCTTTGTAGTTTACAGGTTTCAACCTCTTTGTAGTTTACAGGTTTCAACCTCTTTGTAGTTTACAGGTTTCAACCTCTTTGTAGTTTACAGGTTTCAACCTCTTTGTGGTTTACAGGTTTCAACCTCTTTGTGGTTTACAGGTTTCAACCTCTTTGTGGTTTACAGGTTTCAACCTCTTTGTAGTTTACAGGTTTCAACCTCTTTGTAGTTTACAGGTTTCAACCTCTTTGTGGTTTACAGGTTTCAACCTCTTTGTGGTTTACAGGTTTCAACCTCTTTGTGGTTTACAGGTTTCAACCTCTTTGTGGTTTACAGGTTTCAACCTCTTTGTGGTTTACAGGTTTCAACCTCTTTGTAGTTTACAGGTTTCAACCTCTTTGTAGTTTACAGGTTTCAACCTCTTTGTGGTTTACAGGTTTCAACCTCTTTGTGGTTTACAGGTTTCAACCTCTTTGTAGTTTACAGGTTTCAACCTCTTTGTGGTTTACAGGTTTCAACCTCTTTGTAGTTTACAGGTTTCAACCTCTTTGTGGTTTACAGGTTTCAACCTCTTTGTAGTTTACAGGTTTCAACCTCTTTGTGGTTTACAGGTTTCAACCTCTTTGTAGTTTACAGGTTTCAACCTCTTTGTGGTTTACAGGTTTCAACCTCTTTGTAGTTTACAGGTTTCAACCTCTTTGTAGTTTACAGGTTTCAACCTCTTTGTGGTTTACAGGTTTCAACCTCTTTGTGGTTTACAGGTTTCAACCTCTTTGTAGTTTACAGGTTTCAACCTCTTTGTAGTTTACAGGTTTCAACCTCTTTGTGGTTTACAGGTTTCAACCTCTTTGTGGTTTACAGGTTTCAACCTCTTTGTAGTTTACAGGTTTCAACCTCTTTGTAGTTTACAGGTTTCAACCTCTTTGTAGTTTACAGGTTTCAACCTCTTTGTGGTTTACAGGTTTCAACCTCTTTGTAGTTTACAGGTTTCAACCTCTTTGTAGTTTACAGGTTTCAACCTCTTTGTGGTTTACAAGTTTCAACCTCTTTGTGGTTTACAGGTTTCAACCTCTTTGTGGTTTACAGGTTTCAACCTCTTTGTGGTTTACAGGTTTCAACCTCTTTGTAGTTTACAGGTTTCAACCTCTTTGTAGTTTACAGGTTTCAACCTCTTTGTAGTTTACAGGTTTCAACCTCTTTGTAGTTTACAGGTTTCAACCTCTTTGTAGTTTACAGGTTTCAACCTCTTTGTAGTTTACAGGTTTCAACCTCTTTGTAGTTTACAGGTTTCAACCTCTTTGTAGTTTACAGGTTTCAACCTCTTTGTGGTTTACAGGTTTCAACCTCTTTGTGGTTTACAGGTTTCAACCTCTTTGTGGTTTACAGGTTTCAACCTCTTTGTAGTTTACAGGTTTCAACCTCTTTGTAGTTTACAGGTTTCAACCTCTTTGTGGTTTACAGGTTTCAACCTCTTTGTGGTTTACAGGTTTCAACCTCTTTGTGGTTTACAGGTTTCAACCTCTTTGTGGTTTACAGGTTTCAACCTCTTTGTGGTTTACAGGTTTCAACCTCTTTGTGGTTTACAGGTTTCAACCTCTTTGTAGTTTACAGGTTTCAACCTCTTTGTGGTTTACAGGTTTCAACCTCTTTGTAGTTTACAGGTTTCAACCTCTTTGTGGTTTACAGGTTTCAACCTCTTTGTAGTTTACAGGTTTCAACCTCTTTGTGGTTTACAGGTTTCAACCTCTTTGTAGTTTACAGGTTTCAACCTCTTTGTGGTTTACAGGTTTCAACCTCTTTGTAGTTTACAGGTTTCAACCTCTTTGTAGTTTACAGGTTTCAACCTCTTTGTGGTTTACAGGTTTCAACCTCTTTGTGGTTTACAGGTTTCAACCTCTTTGTAGTTTACAGGTTTCAACCTCTTTGTAGTTTACAGGTTTCAACCTCTTTGTGGTTTACAGGTTTCAACCTCTTTGTGGTTTACAGGTTTCAACCTCTTTGTAGTTTACAGGTTTCAACCTCTTTGTAGTTTACAGGTTTCAACCTCTTTGTAGTTTACAGGTTTCAACCTCTTTGTGGTTTACAGGTTTCAACCTCTTTGTGGTTTACAGGTTTCAACCTCTTTGTGGTTTACAGGTTTCAACCTCTTTGTGGTTTACAGGTTTCAACCTCTTTGTGGTTTACAGGTTTCAACCTTTTTGTGGTTTACAGGTTTCAACCTCTTTGTGGTTTACAGTTTTCAACCTCTTTGTAGTTTACAGGTTTCAACCTCTTTGTAGTTTACAGGTTTCAACCTCTTTGTGGTTTACAGGTTTCAACCTCTTAGTGGTTTACAGGTTTCAACCTCTTTGTGGTTTACAGGTTTCAACCTCTTTGTGGTTTACAGGTTTCAACCTCTTTGTGGTTTACAGGTTTCAACCTCTTTGTGGTTTACAGGTTTCAACCTCTTTGTGGTTTACAGGTTTCAACCTCTTTGTGGTTTACAGGTTTCAACCTCTTTGTGGTTTACAGTTTTCAACCTCTTTGTAGTTTACAGGTTTCAACCTCTTTGTAGTTTACAGGTTTCAACCTCTTTGTGGTTTACAGGTTTCAACCTCTTAGTGGTTTACAGGTTTCAACCTCTTTGTAGTTTACAGGTTTCAACCTCTTTGTAGTTTACAGGTTTCAACCTCTTTGTAGTTTACAGGTTTCAACCTCTTTGTGGTTTACAGGTTTCAACCTCTTTGTGGTTTACAGGTTTCAACCTTTTTGTGGTTTACAGGTTTCAACCTCTTTGTGGTTTACAGGTTTCAACCTTTTTGTGGTTTACAGGTTTCAACCTCTTTGTAGTTTACAGGTTTCAACCTCTTTGTGGTTTACAGGTTTCAACCTCTTTGTGGTTTACAGGTTTCAACCTCTTTGTGGTTTACAGGTTTCAACCTCTTTGTGGTTTACAGGTTTCAACCTTTTTGTGGTTTACAGGTTTCAACCTCTTTGTGGTTTACAGGTTTCAACCTCTTTGTAGTTTACAGGTTTCCCCACGAGTCGAACTATAAAAAGAACTAATAGAGATCTACTAGCTGTCCTTAAATTCTTTTCGATGTACTTTTGACGTTTTTCCTCTTAGAGTTTTAAATCTGATATGTGGCAACGAACCTGGGACTGTTGCAGCATATTTTATACTGACGGAAGACTTGGCCACGCTAAATACTCTGTGTCTGGTGTCTTATCTTGCCAATTTATTTTCATCAATCTACGAGGTCAGGTCATGTGGCAATGGTGTAGTTTCTTTACGTGTCTGGCATATACGGTCCAAGTTTCGTAGGCACATATAAGGATGGCAAGAATCACAGCTCGGTATACGAAAAGTTTGGTCAGCACCTGGATTGGTATGCACTAACACAAAGTATATTTTGAATAGTTCGGATTGTAAACTGCATATTTAAAAAAACCTATACGTCAACTCACTTTTTTTTTCTCAGATAAGGCAAAAAAAAAAAAAAAAAAAAAAATGGCGTTCACATAAAGTAGTTAAACGCATTTATGTAATCATGATGACAGTTGTCATTTTATTTCGGTTCAGATTGAGCCAATACACGAGATTGTTAATTTGTGAGAACATTAAAGGATCTGTATGAACAAAAATATATTAAACTAGCGGAGGTGGGGGGCGGGGTCCGGCTTTGCCTGGTCGTAAAATACGCTTAAATATGATATTATCAAATAGGTACTATGCCTTGTTTAGGATGAAAGTATAATATATATATATATATACATACATATATATATATATATATATATATATATATATATATGTGTGTGTGTGTGTGTGTGTGTGTGTGTGTGTGTGTGTGTGTGTGTGTGCGCGCACGCGCGTATATATATATATATATATTATTAATGATTTAAGGGCAAACAGTTACATATGGTCGCTACAAATAGCCATCTGTTTCAGTCAATGAGACCTCCTCAGGCGGCCCGGAACCCCTCGTCGCCACAAAGAAAATGGAAGAAATGAAAGAAATTGAAAAGAAAAAGAGAAGAAAAGAAAAAGAAGAAAAAATGAAGCTCTTCAAAAGAAAAAAAACATAAAAAGTTCATAAAAAGTTGCGAGCTCTCTAAAAAAAAGGGGATAAAAATGGAGAGACTGGATTTCAACCTATTTGAAGATTATTAAAAAATAGATTACCAACTGGATATAAGTCTGAAATGATTAAAGTGGGTCATGATTTTACTGGAACAGTAGACTGTATAGGAGAGTGAGTATGTGGGGTTTCTGTTAATATACTGTTTTTCGTGTCAGGAAAAGAATATATATATATATATACCATATATATATATATATATATATATATATATATATATATATATATATTTATATATATATATATATATATGGTATAGCTGGAAATGTCTTTTCAATTAAAATATTTCTCTCTGATAGATTCAAAAGAGTAGTGGTTGATGGGCAGAAGTCAGAAGCTCATAGTATTAATGCTGGAGTCCTTTCGGGGTCCATCCCGGATCCAACTCTCTTCCTGATCTATATTAATGATCTTCCAAATCACATCCTTAGAGCACTCGTAGACATTTTTGATGACGACACTATAATCTATGGCAGCACATCAAAGGCCGTAAACGACCAAGTTCTCTCTGATTCTCTCTCCTCTGATCTTGAGCATGTGGAACAATAGGGGAAAAGTGACTGGTTACTTTCAATACATCTAAAACCAAGCTTCTATCTTTATATCATCAACGTTCGTAACCCTGTCTGGCATCAATTGAAATGGACGACTCTCGTCTTGGGGAGGCTCCGTGTTTTGACAAGCTTCTGGGCTTGATCTTTACTCCTGATCTAAAAAAGTATACGTACACCAAATCTGTTGCCAAGCTCGCCGGAAAAATGATGAGATCCTTCTATCGATCCAGTAGATATCTATCTACTGATGCAATTTTCTACCTATATAAGACCCACGTACGTCCAAGGATGGAGTACTGCTGTCACATCTGGGCAGGAGCTGGTAGGAAGATCTTATCCTGCCTTGACAGAGTTCAGAATAGACTTCGTAGTCTAGTGGGGGATGCTCTTTTCTCTTCCCTGCAACCTCTTTCTCACAGAAGAGACGTTGCGAGCCTGTCTGTTTTATCGTTATTTTTATGGCAAGTGCTCGTCTGAGTTCCAATCTATGCCCCCTTCGCCAAACATTCATGAGAAACACGCGTTTGGCTGTAAACGCTATCAATAATTTCCTCCACTCGTTATCTGTGCCTAAACCTAAACGTAGATTCCATGAACAAAGCTTCTTTCTAAGAACTGTACACCTGTGGAACTCTTTTCCGTTTATCTGCTTTCCACTTAACTACAATTTGATTGTTTTCAAGTCCAATGTAAACAAGTTCTTGATGAGCCGTTACCCTTAAGTAAGCCAATTTACCAAATTTCCACTTCTAACAATTACTATGATATTGTCCTTTTGACCACTGTACACTCTTTAACCCTTATCCTCGAGTGGTCTCTGGGCCTTGATAAGTGGTGATTCCTTTGTAATATATATATATATATATATATATATATATATATATATTCATCTATAGTTATTTATATATATATAGATTAATAGTAAGTAGGAACACCGGCGAAACATGATTTGTTTCTCGTCATTTTTCACGAAGTGTGTAAACTAGTTCAAGTTGTATAGATAATTTACGCTTCTCTCCATGCCACAAGGTCAATGTTTAATGTGGGTGACTCGAAAGGTCAGGTTCAAATGAACACTTCAAGCTTCTCGTTACTCCAGCAACTTTGGAGACGTCACCATCATTTGAAATTGAGCCTAACCCTTCGCTTTTGATTTAATGGGAAAATGTTTCTCCCTGAAACTGGGTGGTCCGATATGAATTTCACTTGAAACTCGAACGACGAACAAGAAAGCCGATGACACTCAGCCAAAGTAGACTTCTGTTTTAAGTACATATAAAACTTAAATAAACTTTTTTTTACTCTATTGATGAAAACAAAACTACGTTCCTTTAACAATTATGAGAAGGCGAGTAGTGAGTGGGTTTTTGGGTTTACTTTCGGCAGCCGTATAACTTTCGCTTCTCTTATTCTATCCTTTAGTCCTTACATTCCCTGAGCGATCTTTCTGACAAAGACAAAACAATTCCTGTTTTCTGGATCAAAATCTATTCCGTCTAACACATATTGTTGACAAGAATAACATGGTGGGGTGCGTCACGACCGGCTTATTACAAAACATAACGTCCTAAGGCTCCCTATCGGAATTATTAAGGAGTCACTAACGGGATGCCCTGTGATTGGATGAAAAAAACAACCAATCACAGACCCCCCTTTTTAGATTCCCCCCAACCCCTCGAGAGCGGTTATTTTATTATTTGTTTACTAAGCTTGAACCCCTGTTCCATCGCCGCAATGTTATATTATTGTGCTTGATTTTAAAGTACTTTAACGAAATACGTTCCGACGAAGGCCTGGGGAATAAGTGGCCGAAACATCGTGAAATAACAACTAAAAGATGCGGATAAGTCAGCAAATATGAAATAAAGTCAATAAATGATAATGTTTGGTATTGCATTTATTTTTTGCGTCCTCGATTAGTGAAGGAGAAATATTTCGAGACTGAAAGAATTGAAAAAATGTTCCCCCTCATTCAAAAGTGACTATTTGGTGAGGAACTGGACCCCCACAAATAAAAACCGACCCTGTGTTAACTTCACCGTTGTTTAGAGTCATTTAATAGGGTCTAATTGGCTAGAAGCACAGTGTAGTATCTGTTCTGGTATGAGAGTTCATATTTTATATCCGCAATCATTGCAACACATCTTTCGAGACTGCTGGAATTGTATATTACTTGTTTTGATCGGACTATTGTATTCATTTTGAGGTTTAATTGTGCAACGTTTCGGTCGCTGTAGCCCCCAACCTTCATCAATTATGTTGGTTGTTGTTTTGGAAAAGAGAGGAGAAAAGTTACTTGCTCCGTATATATTTTCGTATTCTTGGAGTTGGTCTCTGTTTTTTTTTTTAACTTTTCTCCTTTCTTTTCCAAGACATCAACCAACATGCACCGACCGAAAAATTGTCCAAATAGTACTCAAGATGAGAACAATAATCCGATCAAAGCAAGTAATATAAGCAATCAACCCTCAAAAATTAAAACCTGATGGAATTGTAATTTTTACCTTATTCCAAACTTTTTATGGTAACTGGATATTATTCGCATAAAAAACATCTTTGTGTTTAACTTTGTCCTCTTGGGGAGACGAACAAATAGGGGCAATAGAAAAGGGGCATTTTTACTATACACAACAGACCGAAAAAGTGATAAAAAAAAACTAAATACACAACAAGTAAATGTTACCAAAGGCAAGATAATTTACTCTCCTATCTACCTGAATAAATTTTTGGTATTTTGACTTATTTTAAAGCGTTTAATGAGTGCCATGTAGGTTAGAACGAAAACAAGATTGCTGAGACCCGATAATCATTTAAAACATGAAAATTAAGCAGAATACTGATAGAAACACATCTAATAACCGTCAACATAGCATGTATTGGTTAGATTTTTCTCAGTATTTTCTATTTTCGAGTTTTGAACGATTATCAAAACTTAAGCGTTCGGCCCCAATTGCGTTTCAAACCTTAATAAACGCTTAAAATAAGTTAAAACACCAAAAACTGACCCAAGTAGGTAGAAGAGAAACTTATCTTGCCTTTGATAATATTTAGTTGTTATATATTTATTTTTGACTATTTATTCAGTTTGCTGTCTATAGTAGTGTTGGGACGATTGATCGGAATCGGGTAAATCGGAATTTTGCAGGTATCGGTATCAGAATCGGAAAAAGGTTCCTATTTCCGATGCCAAAAATGATTCATTTGGTTTCCTTTTTTCTTTAATTTTGTTTAAAGCAAAATCTTCCACTTGCTAGCAGTAAAATTAGAATAATTATTGATTTCAAACTACTAGTAAAATTAAAATATATAAATCATCGCCCACAAGTGTATATTTACGCATGAGAAAACATCTGTATATTTAACATGTGTTGTTGGTTAAACAAATTTTTATTTATTTATTTGCGGTAATCAGGACAAATAACCATTTTATAGCTAAATATTCAGATATTTATAAAGAATCGGAATAGAAATCGGTAATTATATCGGAATCGGGAAAAATATTGGAATCGTCCCGTCACTAATCTATAGTAAAAGTGCCTTAGAAAAGTTAACAATTTCTGCTCTCAAATTAGACTGCAGCGAAAAAAGATTATCCGGCTAAATATTTTTCACCGCCCCGTCTACGTAAATTGGATGGGTGTTGTGAAAGTTCCATGCGAAAATCCGACGTGAATTCGTATTTATTGTTGTTATTTTTCCTGTTTGTGAAGAGAAAACTTGAAAGTTCCAAGAGCCTCCGTCGCTGGGCGCTATCGGGTGACGTCAATTACTGACGCGCGGGAAACAAGTTGGTTAATGTCGACTGGAGCCGTTGTGGGCCGCGGCTGCATCGAGCGAGGAGACAAATAATGGTGGTAATGTTACCCCGGTCATGTGATAGGCAAAAAAGTATCTTCCGCATCAACAAGTTGGAGACTTCTTCTGTCACGTACAAATAATGCTAATACTATTGATAAACAACCGACACCTGACTTGTGTCTGTTTTTGTCTTTGTATTTGTTATCTAAAATATGGATATCGTAAAAACGAAATTAAATTTAATGAAACACTATTTTCGTATCGAAATCGAATCGGGAGAGAGAAAGAGACAGATAGAGATAAAGAGTGCGACACACACACAAACCCACACAGATATATATATATATATATATATATATATATATATATATATATATATATATATATATATAGAGAGAGAGAGAGAGAGGGGGGAGGGGGAGAGTCATCCACATAGGGCACTGTTTCGCTGTTTCACAGCTGATCAGTGCGGCTAGACAAGCAACTGCCTCAAGCCAGGATCGAAAGCCGACAGCCCATATATATATATATATATATATATATATATATATATATATATATATATTGAGAGAGAGAGAGAGAGAGTGAGTGAGAGAGAAAGAGAGAGAGAGAGAAAGTGAGAGAGAAGAATAGAAAGTTTGATAAATAGATAGAGAGATATAGAGAGCTACACACACATGTATACATATATAGGTTGATAGAGAGAGAGAGGGATAGATAGATAGATAGATAAAGATAGATAGATAGAGAGAGAGAGAGAGAGAGAGGAAGAGAGAGAGAGAAAGTAGTTAGATTTTTTTTTACTCACATCCACACTTAATAAGGCACATCGCCACTCAGACGAAGGGGGCTACTATTTGGAAACATGCCTAGGAAAGATTAAAAAAATCTTGGTTTACGTTACATTTAAACTTCTGCATATCAGTACAGTCAGGGAAGCAGGTAGCAGGAAGGGAATTCCATAGTCTAGTTGCTTGAGGGACGAAACTATTAGAGTAGAAAACTTTCTGCATTTGGGACCTCAACAGTGAAGGGGTGGGATTTTGTTGCTAAGCCGGTTTATCGGGGATAGATAGATATATGAGGAGAGAGAGAGAGAGATAGATAGAGAGAGAAGGGGAGGAAAGAGAAAAGAGATGATAAACTAAACTCGAAAGTTTTCAGATTTAAGTATGGTTTCTAAATAAATTGCACCCCCCTCCCCTTCCCACAAATGCAAAGTTAGACAGAATTTCAGCTTTTAATAAGAGGAATAAATGAAATCCAACTCCCCAGAAAGGAGGATTCTGATTCGGAACCAAAATAAAATTACTTCAGTCTAGAGGAATTTCTCCTTCACTGAGCGATGTCCCAAACAAAGATAAAGTGTAGTATCAGAACAGATACAACATCTTGCTCCCAGCCAAAAGAATCGTTTTGTTTGTTCGGTCCCATGAAGTCAATCTCGCAGGCAATTCCTCCAAATTCGGTAGTGGATTTAGATTGTTGCCGGTTTAATGTCAACGAGTTATACCGATCTAGGCAAACCGTGCAGTCATCCAGGGTGCCTTTTTCCATTTTGTGAAGAAGGGTGGGGGTAATATTCGTCATGTTACACCGACGTTGGGTCACATCCACTCTTCGCGAGAAGAGAAAAGTGAATAAAATATTACCTTACGCATCAACAAGTTGGAAACTTGCTTCGCTTCAACATACTTAACACATATACAACCAGTGCACGTGATGCGAACTGGCAAAGGGTAGTGTCTGTTCTCATGTTTTTCTGTACTCGGTCAGTGCACAAGTTGCACAACAGAAGTCTTTCTAGACCGAAGCAATTTTAATGTCTCAATCCAAAGTGCTAGATTTCTCCCATATTAAGACCCAACTTCTGGCTAACTCTGCCCTCGTGGAAAGGCAAGTAAAAAGAGGCAACGACCGAATAATTATGTACCCCAATAAGTTCTCTCTCCCCCCCTCTCTCTCTGTACACACACACACACACACACACACACACACACATATATATATATATAAAAACAGACATATACATACATATATATACATACATATATATATACATACACACACACATATATATATGCATACACACACATATATATATGTGTGTGTGTGTTATTTTGCTCCTTTTCTACCTCCCCTCTCCACTGAGTCTATTTCTTTCTGTCTCTTTCCTCCTCTCTCTTTCTTTGTTTGTCTCTCTTTGTCTTTCTTTCTATTTTCTCTCTAACTCTGTCCCTTTCTCGCATAAACTCTTTTTCTCTCTCTTTTCTTTACATTTCTTCATCTAAAGATAGCGTGAAAGCACTTAACTTGAATTAAACACTTACTTATTGAATAAGACAATGGGGGGAGGGTGTTAAACGGATAATATGTGGGATTGGGCGATACAAAGAGAAAAAAGAACAGAAAAAGAAGGTAAAATAGGGGATATTAGATCACAGGCAGAAAAAACTTTTGCAAAGCGAAAAATAAATAAATAAAAAACGCCAGCTTAGGAATCAAGGAAAGGAGGGATTAAAAAGGAAGCGAGAGAAAGTAGCCTTAGAGGGAGTAATAATGATGATGATGATGATGATGATGAAGAAGAAGAAGAAGAAGAAGAAGAAGAAGAAGAAGAAGGAGAAAAGCAAAGTACTGTTTGTCTGGCCTTCGGACCAAGATCACAGTGTAGTATATGTTGCTTCATCTTTTTTTGCTCTCGGTCAGTGGAGGAGAAATCCTTCCTTACCAAGACAGTTTTTATTCTTGTTCTTATGCAAAGTGCCCATTTTTGAGGGAGCTGGAGTTTCTCTACATTAAAAATCGACCTTGTTTCTAACTCTGCCCCGTGGGGAGCCAAGTAAATAGGGGGAAAAGTACGCTATGAACTAGTAAAAAAAAAAATACAGAGACGCGAAAGACATAATTTATAGGTCAACAGAGGCAAAGCCATCTTCCTCAGTGTCTACTCCAACAACAACAAAAACAAAAACAGCAACAACACAAACAACAACAACAACAACAACAACAACAACAGGACATACGCGCGGCGCGCACCTTCTCTTTTTCCCTCGTTTTGTCGGCGGTGTCAGCAAGCATTAATTTACTACGCCAACCCATTGGTTGTGTTGAAAAAGAAAGCCCCACAACACAGAATAATAATGACGTCCGACCTACCACCTCTTCGCCGTTTCTTACACCATCAGCAAACGCGCGCAAACACACTTTAACACGCACTACCGCATATGCAGACAGATACACACACCTACACTCCTGGCGTATGCAGATACGTTCGCGTACATATACCACACATCCCTTTATCTTCTCCCATGTGTGTGTGTGTGTGTGTGTGTGTGTGTGTGTGTGTGTGTGTGTGTGTGTGTGTGTGTGTTTGTGTGTGTGTGTGTGTGTTTGTGTTTTTGTGTGTGTGTGTTGCGTTCAGGGAAACCCTTCCTACTATTCTAAGCCGACTACAGAAGTGAAGTGCGTGTGTACGGCATATGCGTCACTCAGTTGCGTGCTTCTTGCGTATGTGTGTCAGAATATTAGAGTAGAGTATTCTGTTGCGAATGGGATTGTAGAAAAAAAGACGGAACTGAAAAGAGAAAGAACTGTCAAGGAATGTGTGTGTCTGTGTGTGCGTGTCTAAGTCTGAAACAGAGAGGAGGGGGAGTTAATGAGAGAAAGAATAGAAACATTAACAAAGAGAGCAAAGAGAGAAAAAGAGATAGAAAAAAGTATATATATATATATATATATATATATATATACATTATATATATATATATATATATATATATATATATATATATATATATATGAACAGAGAAAGAGAGAGAGAGAGAGAGGGTGGGGAGAGAAAAGGAACTTAAAGTAATAAAAGAAACGTCAAGTGTGTGTGTGTCTGTGTCTGTGTGTGCGAGGAAGAGAGAGAGAGAAACACATACGCACACAACCACATATATATGAGAAATATATCTATCTATCTATCTATCTATCTATCTATCTATCTATCTATCTATAGAGAGAGAGAGGGGGGAGGAGGGAGAAAGTAAGAGAGAGGGGGGTGTAAGACGGAACTGGAAAGAAAAAGCACAAACTGTCAAGGAATGTGTGTGTCTGTGTGTGTGCGTGTGTTTGAGTATGTGCGCGCCTGTTAGGGAGCAAAGGAGAAGAGAGAGAGAGAGAGAGAGAGAGAGAGAGAGAGAGAGAGAGAGAGAGAGAGAGAGAGAGAGAGAGGAAGACAAACAAAGAGAAGGGAAGACAATATTACGAAAAGAGAAAAAGCTTTAATAAATGTAAGAGAAAAATAAAGAGAGACTGTTGTGTGAAAGGGATAGGAGAGAGGGAGAAGACATGACTGAAAATAAATTGAAGAATCGGTGAATGAATGCGTGTATGCGTGCGTGACAGAGAGAGAGTAATGGAGGGCGAGAGAGAGAGAGGGGGTGGGAGTGGGGGAGGAGAGATAGACACAGATGTAATACGGAAAAGAAAGAAAAAATACATTAATAAAACGGGTGTTTACTGAATAAAGTGATGAAAACACAGAGAGAGAGAGAGAGAGAGAGAGAGAGAGAGAGAGAGAGAGAGAGAGAATTATCACACGAAGAGAGATTAACTTAGCCTTATAAGCTATGCGTTTCGTTACGTAGAGAAGGCGGGGCTTCCATTATGAGCGAGCTTTGCTGCCGCTTTCTGATTGGCTGCGCGTATTTACTTTACTTGCAGAGATCCTTTTTAAAAAGCTTTAGTGAAAAAGAGTACAAACTGGGGGATACATCCAGCGTCTCAAACAGTCATGCTGAAGTAGTGTGCGTGTACACACAAACATACGCACGGACAGCCCAGGAATACAGCCCTCAATATAGACATATAGAAATACAAACTTTCTTACATACGGTCGCTAAGCCAGAACTTAAAAAAAAAAACAACTAAAAAACACTAGAGAAGCAAATAGACACGGATTTTTATTCATAGTGTCTTTAAAACCGCCAAAAATACATCATTAAAAAAAGCGATGTTCGTTTTTGGCTAAATTGACAGAGAAGATTAAGAATTGCCAATCTATCGAAGAATCCATACTTTAAGTTTGAGAAATAGAAGAATTACGAGAAAGAACGAAACAAATATAATTACTTTATTTACGAAAAACAAAAAAATAAAATAAAATAAACTATTTGTTAACTTTTTTCTTAATGGATGTACTACATTCGCGGATTTTTTTTAACAGCACGGAGGATATGGTAACTGAGTTATAGCCTACAGAATGCCATCCGAGTAACGTAATCTCACACACACAAAAAAAGATCTAGGATATAAAACCCCTTCTTTTCTGTCCTGAAAAGAGGCAACAAGGAGACAAAAAAAAAAAAAAAAAAAAAAAAAAAGGAAACCTACTGGAAGTAATTATTATTACTTTTTTTTTCGTTATTGTTATTAATTCGTCTTTTGAAACCCGGACGCTGTCCTATACTTCCGATGCCTTGTCTTGAAAGTCGACACCGTGAAATGGACGACTATTTTACCCCGGAGGGTCTGACGGCCCAGCTGAATGCAGGCCACGAATTGCCCTTGCTGGATTGCCGAAGTCAGTGCGAGTTCGCCCGTCGACATATTATCGGAGCGATCAATATATCCATGCCTGCCCTCCTGCAGAAGCGCCTCAAGACCGGTACCCTTAACGTACTTGGTATCATACACAACAAAGACGCCAAAAAACGGTTCAAAAGGTATTGGAAAACTCATAAAGTGGTTCTTTATGATGACTGCTCGACGGACTTAAACGAGAATCCATCCAGCTTTCTAAATTTGTTGCTGGAGAAACTTCGACAAGAGGGCTGTTCAGCATGCTATTTATTAGGTACGTATTTTTGTGTAAATAGAAATCCAACGTTTATATATTAACTCATGTATAGAACCTTCTGTCAAAAATTGTCTAAAACGTTTTTTTTTCTCTCACACTCAATAAGGTATACAATGCCACTGAAACGTAACAAAAGTGACAAAGTCAGATTTTATTTTATTTACTTT